>NW_012117988.1:100706-128102 GCF_000951035.1 Colobus angolensis palliatus | reverse complement strand
AAGGATCTAGAATCAGAAATACCATTTGACCCAGCAATCCCACTACTGGGTATATACCCAAAGGATTATAAATCATTCTACTATAAAGACACATGCACGTGTATGTTTATTACAGCACTGTTCACAATAGCAAAGACTTGGAACCAACCCATATGCCCATCAATGAAAGACTGGATAAAGAAAATGTGGCACATATACACCATGGAATACTATGCAGCCATAAGAAAGGATGAGTTCATGTCCTTTTCAGGGACATGGATGCAGCTGGAAACCATCATTCTCAGCAATCTAACACAGAAACAGAAAACCAAACACCTCATGTTCTCACTCGTAAGTGGGAGTTGAACAAGGAGAACACAAGGACACAGGGTGGGAAACATCATACACTGGGGCCTGTCGGGGGTGGGGGGCCAGGGGAAGGATAGCATTAGGAGAAATACCTAATGTAGATGAGAGGTTTATGGGTGCAGCAAACCACCATGGCATGTGTATAGCTATAACAAACCTGCACATTCTGCATATGTATCCCAGAACTTAATGTATCATAAAAAATAAAAAATAAATAAAAATGGGCAAAGAAAAATAAAACAAGAAAACACACATGCACACATTTGCATTTTAGCAGAAGTTCCTTTATCCTATTACAGAATTTTCCAGGAAGACATCAAGCATATAGTTTAGCTTCTCAACAGGTGAATGTTGTACATACTTTCTTCCTGCAGTAAGATTCAATATTAAGTTTGATGATAACCTGGCATATAAAGATAATAAAACTGGATCATAGAAAAACTTCACTGATAGAGTAGATAAACCTGGGTTTTCATCTCTGGCTTGCCACTACCATATATGTGTCATATTGGGTAGTTTATTAAATTGTGCCATACCTCGGATTTTAGAACTGCAAACTTATAATCATTTTGGAAGAATAAGATAACATATTTGAAACAATAGATGCATATGTAAATTCTGTACTTAATTCTGCTATATTAATAGCATTATTTACAGTTACTTTGTAATACAGATGATTCTAATAACAGCCAGTATACCTAACAGCAATAATAGGATATGGTATCTGATAAAAACTTTTTTATCAGATAAAATGGCATAACAGAGTGATTCGTAGATGAAGAGCAGTGATGAATGAGGCTTCTGTAAATCACACATATAAGGAGTTCCTCTGCTTCTCAGTTTCACCATGTGAAGTGTACACCAAAATGTGCCACAGAAGGGGATATGGACTGAATTTGGCCAACAGACATGTTTTATTGGACCTATGCAGTTTTGTCCCAAATAGACTTTTTTTAAAAAGCTAACTACCATTTATACTTGGGAAATTTGACACATAAAAATCAGGAATCTTGACTTTTCTTACAAAATCAAATTCAGCAAAGCCAAGCTTTTGTTACCCTGTGGCTGGACCTGGCTGAGAAGTGGCTGACCCACTGAGATGGGACATAGCTTTGCTCTCCTCACCGCTCCCCATTGCCTTCCAGACACGCAACTGACCATTAGCTACCATTTATCTTCTTGCACTGAGATGCTTCACTTATACACATTTCTTGCCCTTTCTCTGGTGGCTTTTCAAGTGGTAGTCCCTGTTACACCATTTCTAGATAGGCCACCAAGGAAGCAACTATCAATTTTCAAATTTACCCACACACACATTGAATATCTGCTATATTCTTATATTTTTTTTTTCTAGTAACCAACATTGTGTTAATGATGATAAATGAAAAACAGTCTTAGGAGACAATAAATTTAGACCAGATTTCTTCAACTCCCTACCCAACAATAAAAATTTATATTCTCGTAAGAAGCTTACTTCCTCTATAGAAATTAAGATAATTAAATCCATCCAATCTTTTAATTATCCCAAATGCATAAGCTTCAACTCTGCTTCCAAGAAAACTTATTTGTGACAAAATGATAAATAAATATCATTGAAAAGCAGTGGTAGCATCATTGTAATAATTATATATTTTATCTGGTTTTAATTCTCTTTCATTGTGTACTAGATTTTAGCAAAGCATGTTATTTTAACTAAAACTTCTCATTGTTTTAATGCAACTGTCATCTAATTGAGTTTTCATGAAGATGAAAACCAAGCAAAAATCCCAGATTTGATAGATTAAAAACTAAATGAGGAAGACAACTTCAATCTAATTAAACATTTATTTTGTTTGCAACTGTATTACTGCATACCAAATTGAGTTGAGTATCTACTCCAGAGGAAGTCATATGATTGAGATTTGACTTTGTATTATCAAATCAGCAAAGAGTAAAAGTCTAAGCATTTTTGAGAAATATATAGAACATGGAGGAAGATGAATATCAACAATCCTGTTTATTAACTCACAAACAATATTATGGATAAGTATTTTCCATGACTGTGCATATGTATTTCTCTACAATGTATATATTTGGTATGGCTGAAAACTGCATATCAGCTGATATCCGTAGAGGCAGCAGCAGCATTTAGGAAATTCCTAAACTATGATTTCTCTGTTTATCTAGAGGCTAACTATCTCAATTATCTATCTCACTTAAGGCTGTCTTAATCGGAAGTATGATCACATAAACGCACAACAGGGATGTTCAGCCCATATGAGTCTTGTGAAGGCAAAACCTTGGTAAAGATGCTTAGCAGTTTTAGTCAAGATGAAGTTTAGCAGGAAATGTTCATATTGGCTGGAAAATGAGGAACTGGGCTACCCACCTATGTCTGGATGAGTCTCTTTTCCACTCACAACCCCGCAATACTATACTACTCTTCCTCAAACTAAAAGCCTAGGCTCCCTGCTCTTCTCCTTTCCCTCCAGCCCCTCTGGCCTCCTGGCTGGCCTTGAACATGCTGGGTATGTGCAACGGCTGTTCCCTGCCTTGGGTGCTATCCTCCCAGATAGCCACACGTCCAGCTCTGTCTCTCTTTCAAGTCTTCTCATGTCGCCTTCTCAGTAAGGCCTCTATGATCACACCTGCCTACCAGAACTCACGGTCCCTCTTTCTTTGCTCTACTTTTCTTTTTCCCGTAGCACTTACAGAATTTATTTCTTTATGAGGTTTCTTGTTTACTGTCTGTCTCCCCCAACTAGAAAATAAATCCCATGAGATCAGGAATCTATTTTGTTTATTAATGTATCCCGGGCATGTAGAACATAGGGTCTGGCTCATAGCAGATGATCAATAAATAGTTGGTGGATGAATGAGTACACACGGCAGATGGGTGCCTAATTAAGATCTACAACTAGGGAAAGATTAATTTGAAGCAATATATAATAATAATATTAATTTAATGATATTAACACCCAAAGCTTACATATCAACTAAATGCTATTGAGTGCTTACTATGCACTAAGTACACACTAAGTGTTTTACATGAATAATCTCATGTAATATTCATGGCAAACCCATGAGGTTAAATCATCTATGTTTACCCCCATCTTATAGTCCAGGTTACTATGTGATTTGTCCAAAGTCACAAGCAAGAAAGTTACAGAGCAAGATTTAATGCCATGCAAGTGTGTTCCAGAGACCACACTCTTAACTGCAGGGCATAGATGCCTTCACCCTTTTGGCAGTGGGCACTCTTTTGGATTGTCTCCCTCTCGTTTGACACAAGACCCATGTGGTTTAGCGATTCAGTCTTCAGTTTCTTTTCTGGCCATTTGTTACCGTAGTTTCATTAGTGCTTCTAATGATCAGTCCATCTGAGATCATAATGCATTTCTTTTCGAAAGCTGTACATTCAAGATAACAGAGTGACAGATTAGGTGAGCCAAAGGATCTAACAGGGGGACACCAAAAAGATCAGATTGACCAGTCCACAGAGTGTTGACTGACACAAAGTTAAGGCCAGAGGTGAAAGTGGAGTCCCTAAATTGGCAAGAGACAGAAAGACAATCTAAAGTCCACAAGGAACTGTTCAGGGTGGGAGCAGGGTGTTCCTATGATCACTTTGAAAGGGACATAGGAAATGTCTAGGTCTAGCTCCCTGCTGTGAAATAGAAATGAAGCATGCATTTCACTCACAGGGGTATAAGCAGACTTTTAAGAATTAGTAAACAGAAATACTCAAAGCAGAAGATATTATCTTCTAGTTAATATCTAATTAATAGTTGCAAAACTATCAGTTAATTTTTCTTAGTTTTCCTGCTCTACTAAAAAAATTAACTGACATTCATTATTCAGCCATGAAGTAAAGTATCTGAGCACATGAATAATTAGAAATATGCACTGAAAGGCTAGAGCAATGTGTGGTTGTAAGATTTATTAATGCCTATATTGCATGAACTAGATTTAGAAATCAGTAGGTATTACATGACATGTTAAAAGCAGCATCTATTTGACTGACCTGACTTGTGCAGCTTCCTTTGAGGTCACTGAAAGTTATGCAGACCATAAATGTTCTCCGGTTCCTGGTTCCATCAGGAGATCTTTAATATGTTAGGATGTAATTCAGGCCTATGTTTCAAAGCTTGGTGAAATATGCCATGATGAAATGAGTGTCTTTTACTTTCCCGTTCCTAGGGCTTTGTCCACAAACAGTTAAACTATAGAATCCAGAAGGAGACAGCTCCTTAAGAGATGAGCAGGTGGAGAGTGAATTTTTTTACTATTAAATCATTAGAGTCAGCCAGGACTTAACCACGGAAGTTAAAGAAAATTTATGCAAAAAGCAAGCTCATTTCACACTTCCAGAGACAATTTGTAGCTCAAACCTTAGCATGAGTTTCCTGAGGTTGTGCAGTTAGCATCAGGTGTAGCTTTCATATTAAGTACCAGCAGAGCATTATCTGGACAATGAATTCAGCAAAACCTTGTGAATTTATAGGTTTGAAAAAAAGGAAATAAAAAATTTCAAGTCCAGAAAGTCACTAACAGCCATAAACCGGTTAATATCTATCATCTGCATTCAGAAGAAAGAATGTGCTGCCTTTGGCCTCAGGATATTTAATTGGAATTTGAATTCTTTCTTCTAAGTGATTGGGAAAAGAGTATTGTGTGACTTGGATAGAGAAACATAATGGGAAGGTACTTAAGTCCCTCCACCAGTGCAAGAAAGAGATGATAAGTGAGTGATTTTAAAATGAACATCCTTTGCTGCTCATAGATTCCTGAGTCACTGTATTAGAAAGGACTAGGAGCAGAGCAGGTGGGTATGCCAAGTGCTTTTTTAAGGAATTAAGGAAGGTATTCTAGGGGAAAGAGATACCTGGAATTTATTTACTGAGGGTCCACTTTGTGCCAAGCACCATGCTTAGTACTTAGTACTCGTCCAATTTCTGCAGTCGTCCACTGAGAGATGCATTGGTGACAGCAAACATTCTGCAGTCTGTGCAGATACAGAGACTGAGCACTGATTGCATGCTGGGAGCGGTGGTGAGTTTATGCAGAGACAATCCCTGCTTTCATACAGAGGTAGGCATTGTACCAAGCATTTTACTTGCATCATCTGAATTAATCCTCACCATAAGGCTATGAGGCAGGTATCATTGTTATTATTCCCATTTTACAGGTCAGACAATGAAGCTGATTAGTGGTGGAGCTGGACTGGAACCCGGGCAATCTGTCTCCAGAGCCTCGGCTCTTAACCACGATGTTGTATCACCCCAAACACATGCACACAAACACTTTATTTATTTTTTTAATTATTCCTTCTTTTAGATCTTTCACTTGCTAAATTGGTTAACAAGGCTTCTTTCATCATGAGAATCATAACATTAGTTACCCACCCAGGCCTCTGCTCAAAAGCCTAAAGGACCTTGGGAAGTAATGATGAAGCAGTTACACAGGACAAGACAAATGCCTCCTTCATGGTACAGAAGGGCCGGTCTCGTGAAAAAATTTCACTGGAAGTTCAGGTTGTCAAGAGAGAGGAATATGTGGGCTTATTGCCCCTGCTACAGATGTTTCTGACCTGGACTTGCCTGCAGAAGAAAAGGGAAGAAAGACTGACAGGGAAGCTCAACCTTCACGAGCTTGACAAGAGCAGTCACGAGTCCCGGGGCACTTCATCCCTTGATCCCAATCAGAGGGGTTCACACATCATCCCACTTTCCACAGACAATTTCATTTCTGACCAGACCATTGTCTTCAAGGGAAGACTAGTATATCCCGAGGGGAGGAAATAAATGCTGTCTCCTCATCTTTGGCAATAGAAATATGCAAGACAGGGAAGCATGTAGGAAAATTCAATCTAATTTAGTAAATATTGCATCACTACTATGGCTGGGCACTCTTAGTCAATATAGTAATATCAGGCTCTTAATCAATATAGTTGACTCTTAGTCAATATAGGCTCTCAGTCAATATAGTAATTTATCTGCAAATGCTATCATTGATTGACCACAATTTCCGTGGCCAAATAAGTTTGGAAAATATCAGGTAAAACATTTAAAAAGGGCTTTTTTGCTAGAGCACTCTTGGAGTCTTCAGGCTAACATACACAATGACTTACTAAAAGAGGAATGTAACATTTTGTGCAAATGCAGTGGATGACAGGAGCTTTTTATAGATCATTTTGTGGCACTGCAGTTTGATGCAATATATTTGGGCATAAGGTCTTTATTAGGTCTCAGTAACATCATGCATGATGGATGTTATCCCCATGAATAGAAGGACCCCAAAAGTGATTCTTGGCTTTTAGGGATATCTGTTTACAAACTGTTCAGTTCCAATACTAACCATTGTAATTACATGAGTCTTTCTCAGGATGTATTGAGAAGGCTGGCTACCTCTCTGTGATTTTCAGACACAGAGGAGAGGAGTATCGGAGGCCTTCCAGAGTCTATTTGTCTTAGAGTCAGTGAATGATTTCAGGGCTTTACGCTATTAAAAAAGCATCTCCAAATAAGGGGTTCTGAGACAGGAGAAGTAGTTGCACTGCTTTCCATTATTATAATCACAAGCTGGGGTTCAATATTCTACCTTAGCACAGAAAATAAAAGTTGGGAACAGCTTCTGGAATACACAAAAGGGAAGTCTCCAGAATGGCAGTCCAGGGATAAGAGGACTGAGCCCAGAACAGGGCCTTGTCCTAGTTTTAAACAGTGTACCGAGGAGGGCAACAAGAAAACGGCCACCACTCTCAAAAGTGAGATAAGAAAGCTGCCCTCAGGCATTGGTGTCTGTAACAGAAGATAAGGTCTTTGAAGAAGTCCTCGAAGTCTCCCCAGAGGAGGTTAGAGGAGGTTGGGAAGCAATGGTATGCTGGAACGAGCTTGTACTCCTCAGAGCTGATTAATGAATTTGTGAGAATTCTGCAAGCCAGGTATTAAACACAGTCATTATTAAAAATTAACTTACATAAATATACAATTAAATAAAGCATATTTTTAAATACAGGTAATAAATACTCAAAAGTTGACATTTCTGAATTATTTTACAATTATCTATGCTCCAGCTTATTTACATCCATTATGTGTGTATGATAGAAATGTTATATAATGTTGTGTTACAGCTCATCTTTCCCCAAATCTGGATTCAGTGACATTATGCTGGTAGCCCAGAATCAGGTATGGTGGAGATACTTACAACAAGAAAATTGGCAAATGCTACAGATCAAAATTTTTCTTTTTCTTTCTGGTTTTTTTAATTGGACAGCCAGTTAAACACTCACTAACACACTCTTTTTTATGTAAAGCTGGTTTCTTTTAAAACTTAGAAAATGTTTTTGACAAATAAAATTGTAGTACTTATGGGGTACAAAGTGATGTTTTGATAACAATATGTTTGTATTGTGGAATGGAAAATCAAGCTAATTAACATGTATATTGCCTCACATAGCACTTTCTCATAGTGAGAACACTTAAAAATCTCTCAGTAATTTTCAAGTATGTAATATATCATTATTAACTATACAACATGGCGTAAAATAGATCTCTTGAACTTATTCATCTCCCTAGCTGAAATTTCAACCAGCATCGTCCCCCACCACCAGCCCCTGATAACCACCATTCTTTTCTCTGCTTCTATGAGTTTGACTTTTTAAGATTCCACATATAAGTGAAATCGGCAGTATTTTCTTTCTGCACCAACACTTTTAATGGGAAGTGACATATACTGAATGCTGAGCCCTGAGATAACTACTTTCCATAATTAACTCCTTTCAATCTTATAGACTCCTAGGAGCTAGTATCCTGGATTTACTCCAAAGGAAAGGATGGAGATATGGTTTTCTTCTTTGTTAATCCTAATATTTTGCTCCTGCAGACCAAAGAGCTGTAGTTTTCTTCTTTGTTAATCCTAATATTCTGCTCCTGCAGACCGAAGAGCTGTAGTAATTCACATGGGATAAACAGATATTCAAGGATACACTTTTTTTTAGTGACCAGCACCTGCCATCTCTAAGTCCCAGGTAGTAATAGATGCTGTTGGTGTCCTGTGCTTATCCCTCAGGAGGAAATTACAATTCATCCATGGGCTGTTTACCCTTGAAAATGAATGGGCCCAGGAACAATCCATAATACAAAAGAAATATGCATTATGGATTGGAACCAAGCAGATCTGGGTGGCACAAGTAAGTTAAACTAAGCAAGGGCCCAGACCCATGTCACCTAGTTATGTTGCCCCAGTGCCTCTCCCTCAGCTTACACTTATGATCTTATCCAGGGCTCCCTACAAACAACTAAGGAGAAAAAAATTCAAGCCTCGTTTACAGATGGGTCAGATCAATAATATGCAAGCCAAAAATCCCCTGTAGCTCCACTGCTTCTCTATTGCTCCACTCAGTGTGCCCTTGGAAGACAGTGATGGGGGAGGGAGTGGCATCCCAATGCGCAGATTTTCAAGAAGTGCTCCTGGCTATCAACTTTGCATGGAATGCAAAGTGAAGTAATTGAGTTTAGCTTCAGGCCCATGTCCTATATGTGATCTTTCAGGTCTCACCATAGGTAATTACAAGGCTTTGCCTGGCAAGCTTCAACCCTCACTCCAAACTTAGCACACAGCCAGAGCATTGAAGTTTTCTAGAGGGAGTTGTAGTCAAGGACTCATTCATCCCCTGGGGGCTATACACAAATGAATCCTTACAATCCTAGTGCAGGTGTCACCATGTGTAGGCCTCCTCATCAGGGGCCCTTCACTAAGGAATTTTCTCCACTTTTACTCAGTAGTTTTTATACTTAGCCCTTCTCCTTAGACAAGGAGATGTGATGGCAAACAGTAAGGGGATCTAGAATATGTGATAAAGAGCTGACGTATGTCAAATATGGACTCAGGTCCAACTTCAGCATTAGGAACTACCTTATCCACTGGCCCTTCTGTGGTAGGTCTCTTTTCAGAAAGTGTAATTGGCTAACACCTTTAAGAGCCATTGACAGCACTGAAGTAAACTCTGAACACTGATCAAGCTGCAATAATGATGTAATTGTGTTTTAGGATGGGGTCCAGGATAATGAATGAAGATGGTCCTTGAAGGCCTTACTGTGGGTCTTGTGAAAGCGAGCTAGGTCTTCCTCTTTCATAGTGGGATTCAGTAGGCATCACTTAATTCTGAAAGCCCAAAGCGATTATATTGGCATGTTAGGAGAGATCTGGATGCAAATAACCAAAGAATAAGCTGAAGCACTGAAGATTTTTCTGGAAGGTATAAATGAGGGGTACCTGGGACACAACTGTTGTTGGTAGCAAAATCTGTTGAAATGATTGTCTCCTTAAATTGGATGCGCATTTAATTTTGAGTAAAATTTTTAAAAGGAATCAGCGATGGGATAGAGGGAACTTAATGTGGGGTGTATGTGTATCTGAGCAGCTAAGGGCTTGAGTGTAGCAGACGCTGTCATACCCCACTTTTATCCCCTTGGCACTCCATTCTTGTGAGTACAAAAGGCTCTTTACTAGAAACATCTGCAACTATGAACCTGAGGGCTTGTCTGGACACAAGGAGATGCCCAGCTTGTACATAGGTGTTTCACAGTGGGCAGGCCTATGAAAGCCTACCCCAAAGTCTTAGGAAGCTGAGAGGCTGAAGAAAGAGGCTGATGAATAGTTTCTTAGAAAGAAACATTTAAAAGGACTTACAAACAGAACCCATGTTTGTGTCTCGGGCTGCCGCAAGACAAGATGGTGGATCCCTGCACCATTACCCCCAAGACCCAAGGCTTATATACCACAGGGAGAGAATTGGTACAGCACAGATTTGCAGGACAATTGAAGCATGATAACATCAAAGTTATTTGACCTAAGGGAAGGATTTAGGTAAGTAGTTGCTCTTACACAAGAAACAATAGATAAACTAGAAATTTCAGAGGCCTTCCCAGAATGCTGGTCAATCAGAAGCCAATGTGGCAGATTAATTTCCAAGATGGAGTTGCTTCAGCCTCCACAATGGGTCAGACTGGAAGAGACTGGGAGATGCCCCAAAGTGGTAGAAAGGGATCTAGACAGGGCACTGACTTTATCCACTGATGTTATTCCTGGGAGATGATCCCTCAAAGCACCAAGAGGCAAAGGGGGAAGTGAGAGTGGAAGGAGCCAATGAAGGGGCATTCTCTGCTGTGGACAACAGGAGCACAGTCCTATAAGGGACCTCTGGGAGATAATGCACACGAGCCTCAGAGTTATGGAAATAATCTCCAGGACACTGTGGCATTACCATTGCTAGGACTTCACCTGGTGAACTGGAAAAGTTGCAGACAGAAGGGATGCACTGGTACTTGTGAGAGACTTAGGGGAGAAGGTGAGTATGAAGACCCAGGGATCTGTTGGTAGTTGCTGAGTGTCCTTTATGCATTAAGGGGAAAATGACAGGTTCTGCTCAGCCAGTTATCAATTTAAGTCCCAACCTGAAGGTCAAACACTTCATGGCAGCATATAGAGGGACCTGCATCTCTTGTAGTTAGAGAATAGACCCAGGACTAGATTGTCAGCAAAACTTCAAAGAAGGCTGAATCTATAGCTTTGGCAAGTCTCTTATACCAAAATCAAGGCCCTGATAAGGAAGAAGTAGATCATGAAAGGTGGAATAAGGATAACTAGGTGGATGTTCAACTGCCCCCTTGTAGAAGTATCCACTGCCCCTTTACCAAAAGATAGCACCTTCCCCCTTTGCTGAAGACTATGCAGAGTCTCAGCTGAGGTGGCTTTATGCCCTGCAAGGTGATACTTGATTTCTTTAGATTTGCTGTCACCTCTTCCCTTGGCTACTAGATTAATAACTCAGGTCAAGTCTCAGCATGGCCTGATTATGAAAGTACTGGTCCTGATATGGACGGAATGATCCATTCAGCTAAGAAAGAGCAACAAAAATTGGAGAACATGCTTGGGAGTATATATTGAGCTGGTGCTGGACCAAGGGAGATAGAATATAGGGCTGGATAAGATAGTAGATTTGTCAGGGCACATTCTCAGGACATAAGATTTAATGTCTTAATATACTGCTGGGATGGTTACTAGATGCTTGGAAAACTATGTTCCACAACTTTATGTTTTGTGAGTGTGGAAGCTCTGGTTCTCAGGGAGGAGACATTTCTGTCAGAACACGGGAAGAATCCCACTAACCCTAAAGCTATTGATGTTGCCTGGTCATTTAGGGCTCTTCACGCTAATAGACCAGCAGGTAAAAAGAGTTATCCTACTGGCAGAGGTAATTGACCCCAACCATCCTGAGGGTCTAGGGTTGCTGATACATAAGAGGGGCAGAGAGGAGTCTGGTCAGAATTCCATGTTAACTATACATGAGCAATTACAACAACTGCAGCCTGACTAAGTCATAGAAACCAAGACCCCAGGGGAGCAGACTAAACCATCAGAAGTTACCTTCTAGAACCAATTGTAGGGGACACAGATGATAAATGCTCATTATGGCCTCTGGACTGCCACGGCAGTGAGAATTGTAGTTCTCCCATAACACTCTTAGAAGTTTTTCCCCAGAAGCTGCTACCAACCATCATTCATCCTGAAGAATCCATGACAGGATACAAGCGGATCTGATGAATCTGAGCCACGCAAGGGGTGAGCTGTAGTGGATAATGTCAGCATCTTCCCACATCTCCCCAAACCTGTCTTTATCATTTTTAGGTACGCCTATCATCAGTCTAACTTCCAAAGCTAGCACATAGACCTATTTCTTGGAGAACTGCCCTCGGATTCCCATAGCACACAGAAAGACCCAGAGGAACCTGGAAATTTAACTCCTCTGGGTAGCCCTTAACCACTGTCTGACATCAACATGGGATGACAGACTCAGCTCCCTTACTTTGGGCTGGGGCGATTCCAGGGCATGACTTTCCCTCCAACATTTTCTTGAAGGATCAAGTTAAAGTTCCTCTTTGTGAGACCTTGCCTAAGACTGCTCTCCTGCTTGGTGTCCTCTTTCCCTGTCCTGCTTCTTCTTCTGCCTTACTTACTTCCTGTAGCAGCACTTCCTTAATCAATCACTGGTTCTCAAATCCTAGTTTTGGAATCAGCTTCTAGAGGAGCCCAATCTAAGACACCTGCCAATATATACTTTACAGCATCACTTCAATTATCAACCCATAAAAATGTCCTCTTAAATTAAGCTTCATCACTCAAGGAAGCATCACAGGTATTTTTCCAGGGGTAAACAGACTTTTAAAGAGCTAGTTTGTTATCATTTCATATTTTATGGATGAGGAAACTGAAGATCAGAGAAGTTAAACTATCATGCCATGGTCATGTATAACTAGAAAGTAATGATGTTTGTAATCAACCTGCATTTTATTTTTCTTTAGAATGCATGCTTCTCAACTTCACCACATGGCCTAGAAAGGAGAATAGTATAATCTTCGTGTCCTGAGGAGATAATGACCTAACTCTGGTAGAAGTAGTAATGAAAAGGAAGCAGTGGATATAAGCATGTCTCAAAGAAGGGAAGCCACCTGATTAGCTGTGGAGTAAGAAGCAAGGGATTAAGAAAAGTCACCTATGATACTTTATCTTCCAGCCTGGGGGACTGGAAAGTTGAGAGAGAAAGCTTATGTATATGCAGATGAGGGAAGAGCCAGAAAAGGGCGCAGAGCCAGGTAGAGTAGAGGCATAATATGTCTGTACTTGATCTCATCTCTAGGTTTAGAAGCATTTGGAAAAGAATAATTTTGCCCATTTATGTGCAAATCTCCAGCATCCATTCTTATACCCATCATGTCTGGTAATTACAGAGATGTGATTTGCATTAGGGCCAGATGCAGGGATCTATTGACACAAAGAAGACACCTGATAATTACAAGGGTTCAAATGCAGCCAATCAGTGAATACAGACTGGAGAAAGCAACAATTGCCAATGGAAAGCTCGCCAAAACAGACGAGTCTGGCTGACAGAAGAAGAAAAAGCCTTTTATTTAGAAAAAGTATAAAATAAATTGCACCCCTTTTTTTTGTCTCTACCTTTCATAGAAAGATTGTCCTGAAAGGCAGACTCTCTCTTTTAATGAGATTCTGGAAAGACAAAATAGCTGATTAGCCCCAGCGTTTGAGAAGAAAGATTTGTCCAAATTATTTTTAGAAAATTAGCACCAAAGCCAAACAGTCTCCCTTTCTGCATTTTCATGATCTCTGCATTTATTTTCATGGCCTCTCCTTTACCTCCTGCCCATTACTCTACAAATCTCCAGGCTCCTTCTCTCACCTTCTAGTTTTCACAAACTGAAACCAGACTGCTCTTTCTAAATCCAAGACCTGGTGATGACACTTTTCCTTCCCCATACTTCCTCGGAATCCTTCAATGGCAGCCCATCCCCACCTGAATAACCTAAACTCCTCCCTCCAGAGAGACCCAAGTCAGGCTTTCCATAGGCTATGGAAAATGACCAACAGGGCCAGGCATGGTGATCCACGCCTGTTACCCCAGCACTTCGGGAGGCTGAGGCAGGCGGATCACCTGAGGTTAGGAGTTCGAGGTCAGCCTGGCTAACGTGGTGAAACACCATTGTAAAAATACAAAAATTAGCCATGCATGGTGGTGGGCGTCTGTAATCCCAGCTACTGGGGAGGCTAAGGCAGGAAAATTGCTTGAACCAGGGAGGCAGAGGTTTCAATGAGCCAAGATCGCGCCACTGCACTTTAGCTTGGGTGACAGCGTGAGACTCTGTTTCAAGAAAAAAGAAAAGAAAAAAGAAAATGACCAACAGTCCTTTCTTTCATGGGCTTCTAGATTTTTTAATTCTGTGGGCTAGAAAGTTTAAAATTAATGAAGAGTGATTTATAGATGCAAATGTCTATTACCACCCTTATCCCATAGAAGAAAACATTTTAACATCTAAAGAGTAGAAAAAGTAAAACTAAAATAAAAGTCCTTTAGGTTCCGCTAAAGCTTCTGTGTCTTAGAGAGAACACTGGCTGACGCTATTTGGTTGTAATACATTTGTTTGAAATAGGTATTTGCTGTTTAAGGAACAGGGAACTATTTTTGTGGTTTGTGGTCGTTGCTGTTGTTTTCTCCCTGGGGTATTCTGAGTGCCTGGAAGCGCTTGATTTGCTTGTGCAGTCCAACCCTTAAGTGCCTGGTCATTCTCAGTGTGATCCTGCATCCCAACCCTTCTTGCCTGACCCAGCAATGAGTCAGCCAGCCCCGTAAGAGGGAGGGCAGGGAGAGACATACACCCAGCCTGTGCCGTTGCCGCTGCCCCCGAGGGGACTTGATAATTCCTGCAGCTCCCCCAGTAGAGGAGAAATGACTCTCTTTTCTTCAGGCCATGAGACTTCTCCACACCTACTTAGAATACAGATAAACTGGAACCAGTAATTCTCTTCTTTGGCTCAGGATCCTTCCTTTTCTCTCCAATTGGGTGGTCTCAGGAGGAAGACAGGCAGCAATAGAGATTGTTTGTGTGCAAGCCATAGTCTGTGTTTCTGTCTAAATATCTTTAGAGGAACAATTAGCTGCTCCGTCCCTAGAACTGCATAATGAGTTTTGTTTTTGTTTTTGTTTTTTTGTTTGTTTTTTTTTTTTTTGATACGGGGTCTCGCTCTGTCACCCAGGCTGGAGTGCAGTGGTGCCATCTCGGCTTACCGAAAGCTCCACCTTCCGGGCTCATGCCATTCTCCTGCCTCAGCCTCCCGAGTAGCTGGGACTACAGGTGCCCGCCACCATGCCCAGCTAATTTTTTTTTGTATTTTTAGTAGAGACGGGGTTTCACTGTGTTAGCCAGGATGGTCTCGATCTCCTGACCTCATGATCCGCCCGCCTCGGCCTCCCAAAGTGCTGGGATTACAGGTGTGAGCCACTGAGCCCAGCCATAATGAGTTCTTAATTAGAATAATACTCATCGAATCTGAGTTGGATATTAAAAAAAGTAAAGAGAGATGGGGGCTGCTGGATGGAGAGTGAGTGAAGAGGTCAGGATATGTGAGATTTCTAAGGGATTGAAGAACAAGGATGTCAGGTATATCCAGAGTAGAGAGCTGCCAGGATGGAAGGATGTGCCAGAAGGTGATTTGTTTGAATGTAAGTTTCCGAAGTGTTCTAGCTATTTATTGCTGCATAGCAAAGTATGCTGAAACTTGGTGACTTACAGCAACACCCAGTTTAACATATCTCATGCTTTTGTGTGTCATAAATTCAGGCAGGGCTCAGCAGGGCAATTATTCTGAATGATGTAGCTAATCACTTATTTTATTTTATGTACTATGTAAACTTACTACTCAGATTTAAGGAAAATAGTATTCAAATTAATTTTTTACGCACAGTTTTTCGGTTTATATTAATGGACTGTGATAACTAATTTATACCTTGTGGAATTTATCTCCATTTAATGAATTATCTTGAAGACTGGGATGACTCAATCAATTAACATTCTTAGCATTCTTTGAAAATATGTTTTAGGCCATTTTATAAAATTGTGTTACATATGGATGCAGTGGCTCACGCCTGTGATCCCAGCACTTTGGGACGCCGAGGCAGGTGGATCACCTGAGGTCAGGAGTTTAAGACCAGCATGGCCAACATGGTGAAACCCCGTCTCTATTAAAAATACAAAAATTAGCTGCGCGTGGTGGCAGGCGCCTGTAATCCTAGCTACTCGGGAGGCTGAGGCACAAGAATTGCTTCAACCCTAGAGGCGGAGGTTGCAGTGAGTCGAGATTGTACCACTGCACCCCAGCCTGGGTGACAGAGTGAGACTTTGTCTCAAAAAAAAAAAAATTGTCTTGTTTCTTAGTATGTGTATGTCTTCAACTTCATTCCCTATACTACTTATATGACCTACTCTGCCTCTTGAAAAAAATATGGGTATATTAAAACCTCACCACATCTAATTCTTTTAGACATGAGGAAAAATTATATATATAAATATATAAAGTAAACAAGTTCAACCCAATAAATGAGTCTTAAATAGTACTGGCTGTGAAACTTATTATTATTTATATAATACAGGTCTTAAAATCTAAAAATGATAGTTTTAGAGAACTTTTCTAAAGAATTATAGTTAAGATAATCCATTAACTGGAACTTGTAGACTTGTAGGGCATTTGGCATCAGAACTTGGTTTTTCCGACTAGTTGTTGTTTTTGTTTGTTTTGCTTTTTGTTTTGTTTTGTTTTGTTTTTTTGGAGACAGAGACTCACTTCTTCACCCAGGCTGGAGTGCAGTGGTGCAATCTCGGCTCGCTGCAACCTCTGCCTCCCATGTTCAAGGGCATGGGCCACCACACCTGGCTAACTTTTGTATTTTTAGTAGAGATGAGGTTTCACCGTGTTGCCCAGGGTGGTCTTGAACTCCTGACCTCAAATGATCTGCCCACCTAAGGCTCCCAAAGTGCTGGGATTACAGGTGTGAGCCACTGCATCCGGCCTCTGACTAGTTTTTAGAAGATACTTTTATTGCATTTATCCAGTAAAACATATCATATTGCAATGCTTTGAGAAACAAGAAGATCTGTTCTCATTTTATTATTAACAATATTAATGGTTGCAGGGAGCCGAAAGCCCTTGGGACATGACCAACTCAGAATTCCACTGGAGACTATATGATCAAACAGCAAACTGTTTATTATGAATGCAGGATGTGAGCAAAAATTTCTGCACACAGAAGATTTGCTGGAGGCAATTACTCTCTGACTCCGAGGTTACCTACTGCAACATCTAGAGAATGCAGTCTTGCAAGCCTACTCTGGACCCAGAGCTCCCATCCTCCTTCTCACTATCTCTTTTGCCCAATAAATACGGAGGGCTGTGTAAAGCTCGGGGCCCTTGTCCACTAGAGGCAGGGTGCTTCCAAATATACTCTTTTGTCTTTGTGTTTTATTCCTGCATTTGCCCCACTGTGTTCAGTCCCCTAGGTCCGTGCGTGTTACAACTGGCGCCCCGATTAGCCACAGAATCGAGTGCTCTACAAATGGTTCTTTAAAATCCAGAACTGAGTAACATTCTTTTTTGAAAACACATTTATTAACTTCCAAAGAAAATCTTGTAATGGTTTATTTTTAAAAAACTAAAAGCCATTATAGTACCTGAGATAAAGCAGTCTTCAGACTGAGTCACAAAGCTGTTGGGAACCCCACCCCCACCAGCATTCTGATGCCCATCTGACAGTGATGTCATAATGTCCTAGTTAGACACAGGACCTGCTGGGCCACAGAAAGGAGGCTCTGGGAAGACGCACTAGGTTACTGGATAAATCACTTCAATTTCCCAATGAATTTTATATTGTTTATTTTTATACCTGGAGTTTTTTCCTTGAAAGGTGGCACTTTGAAGCCTACTATTGAAGGTGAGAGAGTATTTAAAACTTTTATAAAAATAGTAGGTAAGAAGGATGACCCATAATTATGAAAAACTGGTATGTGGCAGTTTTCTACAGGATGATATAAACTTTATTGTTGGAAATATGGTATGCTTTAGATTTTAAATCTCTGCCTCTAATCCTTTGTGAAAAAAAATGCAGTTAGAAAAAGAAAGCAGTAAAAGAAATCAACATGTTTCTGATCTATGGTGTGTAATACTTTTTTTTTTTAGCATTGCCTAATGTGATGCCTTTAAATGAAGATGCTAATAAACAGGAAGAAAAGCATGAAGATCATACTCACAATTATGCTCCTGCTAATGAGAAAAATGGCAATTATTATAAAGATATAAAGCAATGTAAGTCTTTAAAGTGAATAGAAATGTATATGCAAAAGTTGATTATCCTGGTTTGACTTAAGTCGCCTTTTTAAAATTCCATCATTTCCCCCTGTATTTGTTGGGTATTTTATTTCTACTTCTGTGACTTGCCTGTTCATACCCTTGCCCATTTTTCCATTACGTTGTATTTTCATTTCTTTTCAAGGGCTCTTTTTATGTAGAATGTATTAATCCTTTTTATGGTAAAAATAATAAATATTTTCTGCCAGGATGTTGCTTATCTGTAAGCCTTATTTTATTTTATTGAATCTTACTCATTTTTTGAGACAGGGTCTTGCTCTGTCACCCAGGCTGGAGTGCAGTGGCACGACCATGGCTCACTGCAGCCTTGACCTCCCAGGGTTCAAGCAGTCCTCCCGAGTAGCTAGGACTACAGGCACATGCCATCACACCAGGCTAATTTTTGTATTTTTGTGTAGAAACGGTGTTTCATCATATTGCCCAGGCTGGTCTCAAACTCCTGGGCCCAAGCAATCCACGTGCCTCACCCTCCCAAAGTGCTAGGATTATAGGTGCGAGCCACTACACCTGGCCAAGCCTGTTTAAGTATCTTTAATTACTGAGAAGATTTCAAGTTTTATAATATCAATTCTGTTTATTCATTTCTTTATAATCTCTGCATTTTGTGTCTTGCTTTAACAGGTCTTATCCAGTCCAAAATATTGTTTTCTTGATTTTTAAAAGTAGTTTTATGTTTTTAACTTGAGCTTTAAATCCAATTATTTTTGTGTATGGCATAAAGTAGGGATAAAACATATTTTTCAAGGATGATAGCCAAGTGTCTAACACCAATTCCCTACTAATGTGAAACATTTAATATAATCAAAACTCTAACATGAAATTAGGCCAATTGTTATACTTGTTTTTTTAAACTGTCTGTTCCTAGAAAAATACCAGTGTTTCAACTTTTATACTTTCATAACTCATGGCATGAGTGTCGGGTTGTGACTTCCTTTTATTTTTCCATAGCTCTGTCTCAGGAATTGCTCAAAAACGATGAAATATTAGTGGCACCATTTTTATGTGTGTTGTCCATGATTTATCTGTTATCTTGTTAGAGAACATTTAGTCTATGTGCAGTTTTTCCCATGTACATTCTTCTCATATACACACTTGGGTGAATTTCTCTGTTCTCACAAAGAGAGAAATGAATATGTACATATTAAATACACGCACATACATTCATGTGTATATAGAATTTTGTGTCACCTTATGAAATTTTGGAGAAAGGAGACACATGTGCATGTTCAGTCTGTTGTCTTGATCCAATTCACTTTGATCCTTTGGTTGGGGGAATATGTACATCAGTTTTGAGTTGCATCCAATTCCACTGATGAGTCTTAAGAGCATCATTCTTTATGTGTATGTGTAGATTTGAGTATATGTGAGGGAGCCTAATTGTTATCAAACAATATGCTTTTTAAGCTGAAGTGTTCATTCCATAGTCTAACAGAAGGTTCAAGGGCAGGTAAATGCTTCTTACTTGTTTTTTTGATAATATCAATACTAACAGTGATAACATTGCACATCTACAAGTCTACTTCAGCACCTGTTATGTGCTTACATTTTTTTTTTCGACGAATTTCGCCAATAATTGCTTCTTGGAAGGGGTCATTTGACATAAAGATACTAGTTTGACTTTTTTCAATTAGTTTTAGATTTGACCCTTGCCCCACTTTCTTATTTTATTGATGAAAAAAATGACTGTAATTTTTTTATTTTTTTATTAGTGCATATGTTTTAAGAAAAAAACTCAGAGGAAGAAAAAGGTAAGGGAAAAAAGTGACTTAGCTAGTTGCTGAAGACTTTTGCTTTTGTTTTTAGATGTGTTAACAACACAAAATCCAAATGGCACTGAGTCTGAAATAACTGTGAGAGCCACAACTGACCTGAATTTTTCTCTAAAAAACTGTAAGTAGTGAAAGGCACCATTGCACATGTAAAAGCCATTAAACAGATTTCAAAACAGCAATAGAAACTGTTGGGGAGAAAAGAAGTCTTCATTCCTAAATAAGACTAACATTTTCCCTCTAAAGTTGATTCTATGACTTGGATCCAGCTTAGCTCTTGGCCATCCTCTGCTTTTCTCACACTTCCTCCCACACAAATACACTTGAGGCTCCACCTCCATGACACTGATCATTTCAGAATCCGGGGAGGTTCTTGCATTTCTAAACCTCATACATTTGGTTTATGTGGAAAGAAAAATTAAATAATAACTAAATTTAGGATTCTAGGAAAATTTACATCTTTCTTAAACCCACATTTTTACGCCTTTCTGGTTTTTATCTTCAGCTTTAAGTGGGGAAGAGAGAATGTTTCTAGCTACGGCAATGTCAATATTGAGAAATGTGAAACTCAGGAATGCCTAATTATTAACAAAGCTACTTGATAATAATGGAATATTTTGAGCAATTTCAAACCTTGGGATTTAAATGAGACAGTGACATTTCAAGGGTGTATATTAACTCAGTAAATCACTCATGGGAATCTTGCTTATGCACAACAAACAATATCTTGAGTTGTCTGGGACAAGACATGGAGAGGCAGCTCTTAAGTGGACCAGGTACCTCAAATTCCCTTAGGATATGAGTTACTGAGTACAGACCACAGGACCCAAGGAAGAGACTGCAAAACCCTCACTTTTATTTCCACAATTCAGGCTCCCAGAGGATTGTCAGGGAAAGTGGGATTGGAATAAGACATTCCTGCCATTTTAAATGGGGTGTGACAGAAGGAGACCTGCTGGCATGGTGGGGATGTTCTAGGGGAGCAAGCCCTCAGGAAGATGGAGATCTGAGGATACCTTTGACTAAGGGTTGCTTGCTTAAGTATAGTCCCTAAAACTCTGAAGGCAAGGGGGGTAAACTGAGGCAATCTAGATGCTTTTCTCCAGAGGATAAGGGTTGCAAAGCAGAATTTAAGGATGACTTATTAGTTTTTCGAGTGCTGCTTGAATCACTATCAGCTCCAGTAACTGATTCCCTTTCCCAACCTTCCTTGTCAGCAAGACACCTGTCATGGGTTTGTGGGCTGGCTCAGTGTAAATTTTTTCACCCCCTCTGTAGAAGTCCTCCTATAATGGGTGCCCTGTACTCCGTATGGAACTTTATTGACTCCTGTATTAAACAGTTAACTGAAATGGCCATCGACTTGAAGAAAGGGTCCTCCAGTCACAGTTGTTACCAAACACTCCCTTAGTGACATACCTCCAGAGGGACCTATTACAGACTGAGATATATACTAAATTAGACCTGAAAACTCTTGATTTGTAGTCCGAAATCTTTATATCCAAATGTCTGTTTCCAATTTACAAGCAGACTTAATATTCAGCCTCCCTTTCTTGCGTCGTTACCCTGAACAGCAGCCAAGCTGCTCTGGACAAAGAAGAGCATTTCGCCGCCTGTACAGGGAACCATCTGGAGCCAATTATCTTCTCCAAGAGATCTTCTTTACCTCTAAAGAAAGCCTGTGGCCACATATTCCTTTTCCTCTCTTTCACAAATTATAGTCGTGTTAATCCCACCTCAGGCACCCGATGATCACAAAAACTTTATTCTTCAATACCTTCTTCTTTCTCCTTTAATTTATTTCAGGAAAATGTTAATGTCTTTCTCTTCCATTTCTTCTCTCTCCTTTTCCTTGTTCCATTTTTTAGCTTAAAAAATATCTAATCTCAGATATTTAGTCAGTATTTTTACATGCCAATCATTCTTTTTCCCTTTTCCTAGATAAAATTGTCAATGCAACTGCACATGAAAAATCCGCCAGTGAAGAAGAAACAACTACTAACGAACCCTCTCATAAAAATATTCCAAGTATTTAAATTACTACACTGTATTCATACCTGGAGCATATCATTATGTGACTTAAAAATTTAAGTTTCACTACTCTGAGCATTACATAAAGTCATAGCATGCTTAAAGAATTTACACTGCTACCTTTTAAAGTCACTAAAATATTTTAAATGGTGAATGTCTAAGAGTCAGTCTTCAGGTATACCTGACAAGGGATGGGAAATGAGCATTTGTAGAAATAGAATTTTATTTTAATAAAAATGTATCACATTTGTGCCTATATTAAATACGTATTCACAAATTAGTATATATTTATAAATATAAGTATATATCGAATGTATTTAAAATATAATTCATTTTGCTAATAATGAAAAATATTCTGCCTGCTTGAGGAATAAACTTATCTCTGGTTAGGATCAATTGTTAGTGTTTCCTAAGATTATTTGAGTTTGGGGGTTGGGAGTGGGAGGCTGCAAAATCAAAATTACCATTTTACTTCCCTCTCAAGAATACTGTTCCTTATAAAATATTTGTGGAGCCATAACAACCCAGGATGGCTCTCCTCTAAGGTCTTGAATGAGTGGTCTAATTGAAGAGAATGGATACCTTTGTGTCGTTACATGAAATCCTATTTTCTCCAGTTCATGCAATCCAAGTATGTTTCTAATGTAATTATTCTGAGTTTGCATTTTTAACACTACTGAAAAAAATCTTTTTTGATATGTTTAAAAATGAAAACCTGATCATCCTGGCATTCCCCTTCTTAAACGTCTCTAGGAACTTACTACTAAATTTGGGGTCAAGTTTTAACTCCTTAACCAAGCATTCAATTCCAAAACAATCTGGCCACTGTGAAAATGTTCCACTCTCAACTCTGGTTATATTCCCCATCCACACCCTTCACTCCAGACTTACCTGAAGCTCCCAGAGTTTACTGAGCCTGCTTATGAGTGCTCGTTTGCTCACGGCTGGAATGAGCTCGCTCTCACCTTGTTTGCCTGGTGAACAATTGCTAGTTCTCTAAGCTTATATGGGAGCATCATCTCCCTTTTGAAGGGTTTCTGGCCTTAACAAGTTGAATTAAGCCCTGTGCATACCACCTGTGCATTTCTACTAACGCCTTCAATATCCTGCTACATAAACAGCAATGATTCTTGTCTGCATCCAAAATTAAGGTGGGTTCCTTGACTATAATGTCTGAGCCTTGTTTACTTGTGTATAAGTTAGTGCCAACCCCAGGGTCTGACACACTGTAGGAGCTCAAAGTTTAACTGCTAAATGACTAACAAACAAATGAATGTTACTCAAACTAAATTATTTTGTTATCCTGTTGTTGTTTTGTTGTTGTTGTTGTTTTGTTTTGTTTTGTTTTGTTTTAACAGGATCAACCCCAAACGTGCCTGCATTTTGGACAATGTTAGCTAAAGGTAAAGTCATACAGCTAGGTAGCTCGGGGAATGTTTTGGTTTTCTAAAAATCTTACTTAGAGCTAAGATGAGTCTAAATACCTCTAATACTGAGTCGATAAGTCAACATTTTGTTGCCACATGTAATAGCAAACTTCAAAACAAACCTAGAAAGGTGATGAAGTGTCACACATTTTCTGATTGCCCACTCTTTATGAGAGTTTTATTCTCTTACAAATGGTAAATGTTATTCCATTTATTTACGGTTAAAATTTTTCAGTAAGATTCTTGCTCAATATCATTCATCTTTGTGTTTGGAGCAGTGCATGCAAAAGCACATAGAGATGCATGTATACATGCAAAGTATATATCAAAATATATGCATGCATAAAAGTGTGTATCACAAATATATAAGCATGCATGTATAGCATGATGTACATAGTATTTCTATGCATGTGTATATAAATGCATGTGCATATATGGATGTACACATGTATAAAGGTAACGCATGTATCACACAGAAATATATGCATTGTATATGTGAAATGTATACCATATTCAGTTGATCATTTTTCCATATTCTGTGTTTGCATTCTGTATCACCTACTCATTAATATTTCTTTGTCACCCCAAAATCAGTAGTTGCAACACCTTCCCAGTCATTTATGGACATTGGCAGAGCTTTGAAAATTTTTAATTGTCTGACACACACATTCCCAGCTGAAATAGAACAAGGCAATATTCTGCCTTCTTTATTCAGCTCTCGTTCTGTAAATAAATGTCATTTTTGCACCCCACTTAGTGCCACATTTTTTGCATTTTTTGTGCTTTTTTGTTGATGATTTTGCTGTTTAAAATGGTCCCTAAATGTAGTGTTAAATTGCTGGTTAGTGTTCCTAAGTGCAAGAAGGCTGTGATGTTCCTTATGGAGCTAATATGTGTTAGAGAAGCTTCATTCAGGCAAGTGTTATAGTGCTGTTTTCTATGAGTTCAGTGTTAATGAATCAACAATATATATTTAGTGAAGTATCTTTAAACAGAAACACAAATAAAGCAAGGTTATTTATTGATCAGTTGATGAAAATGCTGTGACCAGACTTGCAGGAATCTAACCCTGTATTTACCCTGGCAGGAACAGTTCAGTATTTGCTAATACAGTGTTTGTAGGACTTTATAGAACATAACTACCATGAATAATGAAAGCACACTGTACATATTATACACACACATACATACACAGGCAATAATTTTAGTAAGTGAATGTTGTTTACCATAACACCAATTTATTGTTTTAACAGCTATAAATGGAACAACAGTGGTCATGGATGATAAAGATCAATTATTTCACCCAATTCCAGGTAAGAACAAAATATTTCAATTGACTGGGTACAGTGGCTAATGCCTATAATCCCAGCACTTTGGGAGGCTGAGGCAGGTGGATCACTTGAGTCCAGGAGCTGGAGACCAGCCTGGGCAACATGACAAAAACCTTTTCTCTACAAAAAGTGCAAAAATTAGCCGGACATTGTGGCATGATATTGTACTCTAGCCTGGGTGACAGAGTGAGACCCTGTCTCAACAAACAAACCAAAATACTTCAATTAATAGACACATAAATACTCTTACACATCTTAGTGTCTTTATGATGATACTATTTTTGGTGTATGAAAGGTGGTATCATGGTGACTAACATCTCAGAGAGGACATTTACTGTTTAGGAGAGTTATAGTTCCTAAGCATTCTTTTTTAGTTATACTTTGCAGATGACCATTACCACCTTCCTGTTTTGTAACACTTATTCCTGAAACCAAATGGAGGAGGTGAGTGAATAATATGTAGAATGCAATCTTTTTTTAAAACAGACTTTATTTTTAGAGCAGTTTTGGGTTTAAAGAAAAATTTGGCAGAAAGTACAGAATTTCCATATTCAACCCTCCTCAGTTTCCCCTACATCTTACATGATGTGGTACATTTGTTACAATTTATGAACTAATAGTGATTCATTATTAATTGAAGTCCATAGTTTACATTAGGATTCACTCTTTGTATTATACAGTTCTTTGGGTTTTGACAAATGCAAAATATCACGTGTCTACCATCCCAGTATCATACAAAAGTTTCACTGCCCTAAAATCTCCTCTGCCACCATCAATTCATCCCCTTGTTCCTCTCTCCCCACGAACCCCTGACAACCACTGATCTTTTTACTATCTCTATAGTTTTGCCTTTTCTAGAATGTCATGTAGTTGGAGTCATACAGTATGTAACCTTTTCAGACTAGCTTCTTTCACTTTGCAATATGCATTTAAGATTCCTCTATGTTTTCTTGTGGCTTGAGAGCTCATTTATTTTTATCACTGATATTCCATTGTATGAGTGTAACCTAGTTCATTCATCTACTGAAGGACATCTTGGTTGCTTCCAATTTTCGGCAATTATGAAAAAAGCTGCTGTAAACACTTGTGTGCGGGGTTTTGTGTGGACATATGTTTTCGACTCATTTTGGTAAACAGCTATGAATACGATTTATGGATCGTATAGTAAGACCATGTTCAGGTGCAGTGGCTTGCCTATAATCCTAGCACTTTGGAAGGGCGGGTGGGAAGGTGAGAGTGGTTATTTTTGTAAGCAACTACCAGACTATCTTCCAAAGTAGTTTTGGAATTCTCATCAGCAATGAATGTAAGCTCCTGTTGCTGGATACAGTTTTCATTAATGGCTTAATTATATTAATAGAAGTAAAATAAATTCCTGATTTTAATGGAAAACTTCATGAAAAAAACACATTAATTTCCCCCAGAAAACCTCTGTCCTACAAATAATTGGTTGAAAAATAGCGTGATGACATATCTAAGACCTGTCACCTCATTTGTGCACTGGATTGATAGTTGTGGCCATTTGCCTTGTGGTGCTTCAAGAAAATTGAGTGATTTGGCTAGACGCTGTAATCCCAGCACTTTGGAAGGCTGAGGCAGGCGGATCCCTGAAGTCAGGAGTTCGAGACAAGCCTAACCAACATGGTGAAACCCCATTTCTATTAAAAATACAAAAAAATTAGCCAGGCATGGTGGCGGGCGCCTGTAATCCCAGCTACTCAGGAGGCTGAGGCAAGAGAATAGCTTGAACCTGGGAGGCAGAGGTTGCAGTGAGCTAAGATTGCACCACTGCACTCCAGTCTGGGTGACAGAGCAAGACTCCATCTCAGAAAAAAAAAAAAGAAAGAAAAACAAAGAAAGAAAAAAGAAAAGAAAATCGAGCGATTCTTCTTGTTTAGAAAAGTTATAAACAGGAATGACAAATGCTGGCTCATTTTATAAATACTTTGCCATTTATTTTATTGAATAGAGCTTGATTGATTTTATTGTTTATTGAGCACATACTACATATTAGGTGTTGTAGGTACATTATTATGTTAGTCCTCACAGCAACTCCATGAAGTTGGTATTATCTTCATTTTACAGTTAAGAAAACTGAGGCTTAGAGAGAAAAGCTGCCCACGCTTGTAACTAGCTTTTCTGTAACTTCCAGTGATTATGAGTTCCAAACCCTTCTCTAGTTCTGACCATCACCTAGATAAAGAAGATATACTATGAGCACACATCGTTATTAAAAATCCTTTCAGCAGACAGAAAAGCAATTCAGGAGCACAGCCCATTTTAACATAATTTGTTTGATTATTCCCAAAATAATAGACCTCAAAGCATTAAAAGAGTCATTGACAACAGTACACATTTTCATGGTCTAAGGTCACACATTGACAATTATAATTTTTTAAAATCAGAGAATGTAGACATGGAAGCTTGTCATTGCTTATGACCTAAATATCGTTACCTAGAAAATAGTGAAAACCCTTGGAACTTTTGAGTTGGCAGATGCTGGGGGTTAGCTAGGGGAAAGGGGAGAAATAACGACATATTGTCATCATTAAATGTTTATTAAGTCAGATATATATTCAGACAAATATAAAATTTGGCAGTAAAGCTATCATTTCATTAATAGATTTAGTTAAAAAAAGATTCTTGATATCTCTGGATCCAGACATAATTTTATATTTAACTTATTTTAGAAAGTTAAATAAATTGATTCTATTTATTTTTGTTTTTTTGTTTTTTTTT
>NW_012117988.1:50739-96166 GCF_000951035.1 Colobus angolensis palliatus | reverse complement strand
CAGAAATCACCGGTCTTCTGTGTCCTTCGCGCTGGGAGTTGGAGACTGCAGCTGTTCCTATTCGGCCATCTTGCTCCGCCCCCGATTCTATTTATTTTTGTAATGTGAAGTACACTAGGTTTAGTCTTTTCAGTAATAAAATGGCAAAACTATCTCTTAAGCCTCAGGGAAGAAGCATCCACTATACCACCCTTTTAGCTTAGAAGAAAAATCAGTGCATGACCCAACACTAGAGCATGCACCTTTACCTCCTGTAAGACTGGTCCCTTGGGTGTAAGTCAATCGTTTTGGATAATAATCTCTTCATACACGGTAGATTAAATCAGATAAAGTCTGCTATATATCCATTTTGACATCTGGTAATCTTGGTTTGAAACCAGATTTTGCCACTTACTATGTGCTATGGGCAAATACAGAAACTTCTGTGATACTGTAAAATGGAGCTAAGGACAGCTCCTTCAGGATTGCTGTGAAGGTTAAAGAGGAAAGTTAAGAGTGCTTGGCTTTAGAGAGTAGCGTTCTCCTTTGCATTTCCTGTGGGATGGGAGGCCGGCCAGTTAATACTCAGGATGGTGGAGGGCTTGCTTCTCTGTATTTGCTTTGCAAGCTTTACTCCTTCAGGAAAATACACTGATCACCCTATTTTCCACTGTATTTTCTTTCTTTTCAGAGTCTGATGTGAATGCTACACAGGGAGAAAATCAGACAGATCTAGAGGATCTGAAGATCAAACTAATGCTGGGAATCTCATTGATGACCCTCCTCCTCTTTGTGGTCCTCTTGGCATTCTGTAGTGCTACACTGTACAAACTGAGGCATCTGACGTAAGTCTACAGACCTCTGCAGTCTTTACAACAAATGCATGACATTGCATTCTCTCCCTCCTCTCTTTAGTAGATTCTTAGGAATATGTGACCTCTGAATTTATCCACATGGCATTCAAATTGATTCCCTTTACCGTATTCAGATGGAGCATTGGGCTGTCTTTAAGGGAATATCCTACTTGAACTTTTTCCCAATAGTCATCCAGAGATAGAAATAACCTTAGTCAATTGGAAAGGATAAAGAGAATCTAAATATGCTCTTTTTTATATAGCCTCTAAAGAGCATATCTGCTTAGCATCTAATGTTCTTTATTCAAGCAAGCCTTGAGACTTTCAAAAAACAGCCAATCTCTATCACCTTTACACTGTGAGACCTGTCCTTTGGCTCTTCCTTATAAAAATATTAAATTCAATTCAAGCCTGATGGAGGGAATTATTTAACATTTTCTAGGCAGTGTAACAGATTACCTTCAAAAATCCTAACAATTGCTTAATGTTCATAATGATCATTAATTCCATTCTTTTCATTGTGGTGTTTTTGATGAATGGTGTATTTCTCTGGTTCGTTAAAACTGTGATCCCAGGTATTTATTCCCCTTCATTCAATTTCGTTATACATGTTTCTTATTAAATTTTATTAAGGCAACTTTTACTATTTTAGTAAATTGGTTTATAAATTCTAGAGATTTGAAACATGCTTCAAAGTGTTAAATATAATCAAATTACAATGAAAGAAAAACTAGGCCCGCCGCGGTGGCTCCCGCCTATAATCCCAGCACTTTGGGAGGCCGAGGCAGGCAGATCACGAGGTCAAGAGATCAAGACCATCCTGGCCAAGATGGTGAAACCCCATCTCTACTAAAAATACAAAAAGTAGCTGGGCATGGTGGCACATGCCTGTAGTCCCAGCTACTCGGAAGGCTGAGGCAGGAGAATCATGTGAACCTGAGAGGCGGAGGTTGCAGTGAGCCAAGATTGAGCCACTGCACTCCAGCCTGGCGACAGCAAGACTCTGTCTCAAAAAAAGAGAAAAAAGAAAAAGAAAAGAGAAACTATATATCATTTATATAATGTTACTAAGTAACTAATACACTGGGCAAAATCTGAATATTTTAATTTCTGAATGTTTGTCTAAGCTGAATTACAAATGTACACAATTAAAAACAATTCTTGATATATGTTCTTTTCTTCCTCAGTTATAAAAGTTGTGAGAGTCAATACTCTGTCAACCCAGAGCTGGCCACGATGTCTTACTTTCATCCATCAGAAGGTGTATCAGATACATCCTTTTCCAAGAGTGCAGAGAGCAGCACATTACTGGGCACTACTTCTTCAGATATGAGACGATCAGGCACAAGAACATCAGAATCTAAGATGATTATGGATATTTCCACAGGCTCAGATGATGAGATGCATGTAAACTATGAGTAAGAATTGGAACCCGGTGAAGAAATCATACTGATGAATAAATAACTTTAATTCTTTTGTCATCAAAAGAACTTTCTTTATGTCTTCTGTTAGTGTCATGAGTTTGAAACTCTGCTGAGACATTCTGGTGTCTTAAAAGGAGGACAGACTCAATAAAAATTATCTCTCAGTTATCAAATTTAATGGAAAATGCACAAGAAAATAATTTAAGGTGTGAGAAACTCATCAAGTAAAAACATTCCTGGAGAGTGACTTTGAAAGATATTTTCTCTAGGCTGGTTCATTTTAAGTAAGGACATTTAGATATTTACCTTCCCCAGGGGCGTTTTGAGAACATCAGGGAACTCACCACTACCTGTGCGCCCCCTCACCACCACTGAAGCAAAAAGAACACACCTGTTCATGTTTTATTGACAAACAGTTGTGCCATCAAGAGATGAAACTAAATTAGAGGTAGGAACTCCTAGCATTCTTGAATTGTTTCAAAGTCATCAGGGGCTGCTCTCACATGACAAAGAGTAAGAAAGAAAAGATACTTTTCCATTTCTTTTTTCTTTTCTTTTGAGGCGGAGTCTCGTTCTTTCGCCAGGCTGGAGTTCAGTGGCATGATCTCAGCTCACTGCAACCTCTGCCTCCCGGGCTCAAGTGATTCTCCTGCCTCAGCCTCCCGAGTAGCTGGGATTACAGGCACACGTCACCATGACTGGCTACTTTTTATATTTTTAGTAGAGATACGGTTTCACCATGTTGGCGAGGATGGTCTCGATCTCTTGACCTCATGATCTGCCTGCCTTGGCCTCCCGAAGTGCTGGGATTACAGGAGCGAGCCACCGCGCCTGGCCATGTTTTTCCATTTCTAAAATATCCATAATCATTTGAAACAACACGGTGTTCCACAAGAAGAGAGAGGAAGAGGGGAATTCCAGCAGGTAATTTCTTAGATGGGGACTCATGGACCCTAAGCCTTCACCGCTGAAGTGCCCTTCTTTCTCTCTTCCCCCAGGCATCCAGGATTACTGTGTTCCACTGAAAGAAAAGCAATGCCTTTCAAAGACTTATTCAAGTTTATTAGTGACTTTCGTGGCTATCCATACCAAAAGTATTTCAATTTACAAAGACAAAAAATAGGGATAATGTTTCCTTTTTACAGATTAGTTTCGGCTGGGCGCAGTGGCTCGTGCCTGTAATCCCAGCACTTTGGGAGGCCCAGGTGGGCGGATCACAAGGTCAGAAGTCAAGATCAGCCTGGCTAACATGGTGAATCCCCGTCTCTACTAAAAATACAAAAATTAGCCGTGTGTAGTGGCACACGCCTGTAATCCTAGCTACTCAGGAGGCTGAGGCAAGAGAATTGCTTGAACCCAGGAGGCGGAGGTTGCAGTGAGCTGAGATTGTGCCATTGCACTCCAGCCTGAGTGAGAGAACAAAAGTACATCTCAGAAAGAAAAAAAAGAAATTAGTTTGAAGTGGAGGGATTTAGGGACATGCATCATGTCTTTTCTGGATATGTATGGATATGGGAGAAAAACTTAGGGCATATTTCATCACCCTCTTCAACAGTTTTCATTTACTTTGTTTCATTTTCATTTACAATGTTCTAAAGTGCCTATTATAAAGTAGGCACTTTAGAACATTGTATCACATTAAATTTTACTATCTTATGAAAGGTGAGTTTATTTTACAGATAAAAAACCAGAAGTTCAAGTAAGTCAGATAAATCGTCTAAGAGCACCTGCTGTGCTGTGCTTCCAGTCTGAGGTTCTCTCCACGATCCATGAAGGTGAATAGTCAGACTTGCAACAAAAGTCTTTAGGAGCAACACAGGTCCAGCACCCAAGACACATAAGGTTCCTTAACTCAGGTGTTCTTTCGGCTCTTGGGAAGTTGTTTTCCTTTCCTTTAGCTTGGGTATCTGTAAATCCTTCTTCCCCGTGAGAATAAACACACATTTTACTCTCACCTGCCACTTCCCCTACTATCCATTGTCAGAGTCCTTCACTCCGAAATTTCGCCCCAGACTCCAGCCCAGTCTCGCTCGCCATTGGTTGGGAAAGCTACGGAGCTCCGCCTTTGAGTAGTGATGAGTTATATAAGACAGCACCCTTGAGGGAAAAGGCAGCAGGGCAGGCGCTCACCTTTGCCTGATCTCTGTCAACAGTGCTGACAGTTTCTGAGCCAGTGGCGGAGGCCTGGAGCAACAGCCCATGCTACCCTCTGCCGGTTACTTTTGCCATTTTCTGTGCCCTTTTGACAGCTCCAGGGATCGGTGCCAGCATTTGTACTGCCAGTTCAGGCATCTGCAGATCTGGTAGAAAAGTGAGGGAGGTGATTGCAGTTGCTTGGAAGTGCTCCAGGTGCAAAGGAGTTGTGTTGAATCCACAGGTGAGAAAGGGACACGAAAAGAATATCAGGTGGGCTTGGAGCGGTTGATAACCAACTATTCCCACGTTTTCTCTCCACCCCTCCTTAGGAGGTACCAAGAATTGTCCTGATTGGAAAGAGGTGGAAGAGCCACTTTTCAATCAAGTAAAATGTAGTAGTAGTAGTACTAATAGTAGTCGTACTTGTCTGTGGTACTAAAGTAAAGCATTGTAGAAAGTTGAGTACAGCATTACTCTGGCTAAAATATCTAAAATGACCAAAAGGGTTATGTTAATTATTTTTAAATGGGCTACTCATCCTCAGACAGTTGGCATAATTTGCCTTGTAAAGTGCAGTGAAGGTATTTTGAGGGGGCTGGTAGGGGAGTGGGCACATGAAGAATGCCAGGAGGTGCTGGTGTATGTGGTCTCTTTTCCTCCCTCTCCTGCTCTAAAAGTGAGAAGAGGGCCTCACAACCAGTGCTGGTTGGGGAGAGGTCATCTCGTTTCTCACTGCTGACCTCTATGCCATCCATAACTAAACCTTCGTTTTCTGGACATGTGACCTGCTTGCCCTGGAAGGCATCATCAAACCAGTCCCTTTTCAGTCTGTTTCTCCCCCATTCTGAAACTCCTTATTTCCTTTCGCTGATGCTCCCTGATCATCCTCTTCCCCAAACCTCAAAGGGGACTTTCAATTCTGTTCCCCCATCCCCATAGGTGTATTTTGCTGCTTTGTTTTCCTCTACCTTAACTACTCACAGTGACACAGGTGAACCCCCAAACAGGGGCTCAGTTCGGGAGGGTTCTTAGCTTTGCTCAGGAAAGAATTCAAGAGCCAGCCAACAGTGCAAGTTTTTAAAGAGAAACAGCACAAGTGGCGGCTCCATAGACAGCAGGGCTATCCCTGGCACAGCAGCACTTGTGGACTGCCGACTAGCTATATTTATACCTGCTTATAATTACAGGGTAAGTAAGGGGTAGTTTGTTCAAAAACTTTCTGGAAGAGGGGCAGGGAGTTTGTGGAACCATATAAAGTAACTTTCTGCCATTGCCATGGCATTTGTAAACTGTCATGGCACTGGTGGAAGTGTCTTACAGCATGCAAATGGAGAGCCCAGAGCAGGAGCTCCAGCATGGGTTTCTGCTATATTTATACTCACTCTTAATTGCATGCTAATTAAGGGGTGGTTATTTTAAATTTTCTAGAAAAGGGGCAGGGAGTTCCTGGAACCCTACAAGGGAACTTCCAAGTGTTGCCATGGCATTTGTGAACTGCCACGGCTCTGGTGGGAGTGTCTTTAATAATGATCAGTGAGAGCAGACAGGTTGCTTTCCTTGCCCTCTTTCGGTTTCTGGTAGCTTTCTCTGCTACATCCTGTTTTTGATCAGCAGGAGCCTTACTGGTGCTGGAAAAACAAGTCCTGATCTCCTACCTCCCTGCTGCAATGGAACTTAAGATCAGCTTCTATTGACTGGCTATGGTGGGAAAGAAGCACCAGCACTCGCCTTAGAACTAGCAGCCAAGTCCTTCTAAAGTGCCCAGGAGTAAGTCTTCCCAGCATCACATACCCAGGATCAGCAGCCTTAAGTTCTAGCCCCTGTTCCCTCTTTCTTCCTCCCTCCTGCCACAAGCGTGTCCTAAACATGCCGAACAGTGAGGGTGCTACCGAGGTCCTGATTGATGGTGCTTTTTCAGGCCTTTTGGGTGGGCCCTCAGTTCCTGAAACCCTGGGTTGTAGAGGGAAGCTGTCCCAGAGATATTTTGAAAGGTGGTTGGCTTGGGCGAGCGTCAAGAGCATCTCTTCCATCCGTTAGGAGGAGCAGGCACCAGCTCCCCAGTAACCGAAAGAACTACGGGGCCCGCGGGGCTCCACAGTGCCCAGGTGGGTGGACCGGCGCGCTGCTCAGATGGGGGCGGGGCCAAAGTCACCAGGTCAGGTAGTCGTGGGCGAGGGGCTTGCGTGGGCGCGTAAGCTCTTTGTGAGGACCAGTAAATGGCATTTCTTGGGAACGCAGGATCCTAGGAGGGCGCCTAGGATGCCGTGCACAAGATTTGCTGGTTGTTAAGAAACAGGTGCAAGGTATCCTCTCTCCATCACTCATTCCCAACGCGGAATTACTGTAAGGAGCTTCCCGTGCTCTTGTGAAAGGTGGAAAAGGTAAGAAGAAAACTGGCTGTTAGGCCTCTGTTAATTCTGGTGAAGGCAAGGAATAATTACCAATCAAAGGAGCTGTTCCCAATCAGCTCTAGCCTGAGAAAAGATTGTAAGCATGCCTTCAAACTTCAGAATTAACTCTACAAATCTAGCGTCTGGTGAAGTTAAAAAACAAAAACAAAAAAACGTAACACTGTTCGTGGCAGGGAAGGAAAGTATAATCATGTTTTTTCAGTAGTGCCCCCAAAGCACTATTTAACAGCCCTTTCTAAATCACTGCAACCAAGTAAAACCCAGCTTAAGCCAAAAGGCACTTCCTCCGCCTGCTTATCTGGAGTTTACTGCCCTTTCCAAGTTAAAGAGAAACTAGATCCAGGCCTTTATCTTTGGATCCTAAGATAATTCTCATTCTTGTGCATGCTCCTCTCCTTCCCCATCTATCAAAATGTCACATTTCCACTACATTGTTTTGGATTTCAATCACGTTAATTTCTTAATAGGAAATGAATGGTAAGTTGAAAGACTGTTGAGCCAGGAAAAAGCTTATTGTGTGAAGAGGAAGCATGTGTGTGTTAACAACATATGTAAGTAATCTAAAATAAATTCAGAATTTTAAAAAACAATATAATTGGGACCACATCTCAGATCTGAAATCTCTTGTTTGGGAGAAGGGAGAAAGATGTAAGTTATCCTGTAATTGATGCAGGAAAGTGTATCTTGGGAATAGGTTGTATTTCTCCTAGTAAAAATTAGGGAAGGAGCTGCCAGGGTGTTGTGGACAGCTGTTACTTCAAGCCTGTGTCTTGTCACTCTCCTGGGTTTCCTCAGTAGTGTGGATCTAGCTACTCTGGAGTTTTCTGTATCAATTCTTAGATTTTCATAGTTGTTAAGGGCTCGGGGTTATTTTGTGTTTGAAGCATTCTATAGATATCAGGGACCTTAGAATGTTGAGGCTTACTAAAGGAAGGAAAGACTAATGCTTTAAATCCATTTTTCCTGTGGACAGTGGAGAAGTATCAGTAGATAAGACTACATATGGTTCTGTGTAAGTGGTATTCAGTTATTCTAAGTTTCCAAATTGTCATTGCTTGGTAATGTGAATTTTTCTATAGAAAGCATGTCACGTTTGACACAAACAATTATGCACAAACAAGGCCTGTCCTAATGTGATGTATAGTCACATTAGTAATAAGGTGTAAATGTATTTTAATCAATCGTGGGAATTAGCCAGACATTTGAAAAACTTAAACAGTGATAACCATTGGTTTCTCATTCTCCTTCTAGAACTGATCACTTGGTAAACTACCTCCTGTATTTAAAACTGGATTTGGAAGGGTTAATGTCTTTCTGATAGAAAGCTACTTCTCCAGGGTATTCTAGAATCTGAATTTCATCATGATTGTAATGATAAAACAAAACTTATTTTCTACTGACAGTCCTAGAAATAGCAATGGAAACATTGGAAAGGATTAACAAAAAATGAGTCAGTCGAGGCTGAGGTTGAAGAAGAGCGATCTCCAAATGAACTTCAGCACTTGAAGAACTGACTCAAAGCCCTGTGGCCTCCTTGAATGACACAGATGTCAGGCAAGATTTTCCTGAAAATAGCCTGCTCCCAGAGGAAAAGGGAATTGCACCATCAAAGAGCAAAGACAGCCTGGAAAGTATGTGATGGACCTCAAATGTCCAGAGACTGATCTTGAATATGATCCTTTCCTCAATTATTCTGCAGAGCTACTTGGGGCATCTAAGCAAAGCAGGATGAGGCTGATCAACAGCACTTCTGCCACTTGAAAACATCTGTGAGTGAAGATTGCCACACGTCCCAGGAGAGCCAAAGGCCTTCTGTTTCACCAATAAGAATTAAAACATCGTCCAGAATCTGAAGATGATCTTATAATAGATGTACCTCCAGTCATACCTACTTCTAAGAAATCTAAACTATTTAGAGGCTTCAAACATCATTATAAGGATAAATGGATACATATCACACCTCTGAAGGAGAAAAATCTTAAAATTAGTGGCACAAAAGAAGAAAAAAGATAAAAGCCAGCTAACCACACAAATAGATGATGACAGTAACAAATTACAACTACTTACATTGCTCATGAAAACATCACCAGGTATTAAAACTAATGTAAATTGATATCATGTTAAGAGTACCTAAGAAGGGAAAATTTGGGGATAAAAAAAATCATGACTGTATTTTAGAAGGAGGTTCATCTTCTGCACCTCTCAGTGGCAATGAAATAAAGTTGTAATCAGTTACCCAAAGAGCAAAAAACATGTAAAAACAAATTATGATACTCAAAAAGAAGAAACTAGATGTTGGTATTCACCACGCCAGTTCCACATTTCTTATTCAGATGACCTTGCAAAAGACAATGTGCCAAGAATGCAGGGTAATAATCAAGATCTCATTACTTTTGAAGACAGAAAATTAGCCAAATTTGATTCTGATCCAATCAAGTCTGAAAAGGGGTGTATTGAAGATGACACTGCCTGTCATTCTGATGACACTATGAAAGAATGTCTAAGTTTCTAATGAATTCACTGAAAGTGAATCTCATAAGGAAAAGACTGCTAAATAGGTTAGCATTTTTTTCTTTTATTCTTGTTTTCTTAAATCTAAGTTTTGCTTAAATACATAATTTATATATGTTCTAAATTCTATACAGTATACATGTACATAACACATATTCTAATAGTTTTGATCAATAATATATTGGAATGACAAGGCAAAAGCCTTGATAAGTGCCAGCCATAGTGTCTGGCAGAGTTGACCGTTTCCAGAGGCCATCGTACTATATACAGTAACTTATAGTTGACTTCTTAAATTAGAGGATTCTTTTTCTGTTTGTTTTTGAGATGGAGTCTCAGTCTTTCGTTCATGCTGGATTGCAGTGGTGCAATCTCAGCTCACTGCAACCTCCGCCTCCCAGGTTCAAGCAATTCTCCTGCCTCAGCCTCCCAAGTAGCTGGGACTATAGGCAGGCACTACCCCACCCAGCTAATTTTTGCAGTTTTAGTCAAGACGGGGTTTCACCCTGTTGGCCAGGCTGGTCTCGAACTCCTGACCTCAAGTCATGCACCTGCCTTGGCCTCCCAAAGTGTTGGCATTACAGGCGTGAGCCACCACTCCTGGCCTAGAGAATTCTTTTATAGGACTCTACACGTGTAAAACTATTCAAATTCAACTTTTTGTGAATTTTTATTAAAAAATTTGTCCACTACTTTGTTGCTTAGATTCATATGGCTTTTTGAGAAACATGCTAAATTTGCCTTTACTATGCTGAAATTGGATAATTCTTTTTTCCACTAGGCTTAAGAAAAGAATGATATGTTATATTACAAAAACACTTCTGGACCAAAAAAGAGAATTTCACAGTCTGGCAAATTTGATGTGAGTTATTTAGTTCCTCATCTCCACCCAGCTCAAAACTTGAGTTATTTCCAGTTTTGTTATTCTAGGACTACTTATCCTTTTGTCCACTAGGGGGCACAGTTTACTGACAGTCAGTACATTGATTCCTGCTTGTTAGCATTTTCTTGTCCATTTCCCCACCCCAGCCACAGATCTGACATTTTCATTAAAAGCAGGTATGTTATCATTGTATAGCCTCTTAACCACAAATTTTAAAAGTCGATCTTCATTATTTACAGATTCCAAATTTGCGAATTCACCTACTCAATAAAATTGATTTATAACCTTAAAATCAAGACGTGCTGTGCTTATGAGATCATTCATAGACAAAGTGGCAAAAAATTTGAATTGCCTGACATGCACATTCCCAGTTAAGGATGAAGAAGGTGATACAGCCTTCTTGCTTCAGCTCACATACTGTAAACAAATGTCCTTTCGCAGTCTGTTTAGTGCCAGGTTTTTTGCATCTGTATGCTTTTTGTTGGTGATTTTGTGCTGAAAATTGCCCCTCATTGTAGTGCTGTCTAGTGCTCCCAAGCATAAAAAGAATGTGATGTGCCTTACAGAGAAAATATGTGCTAGATAAGCTTTGTTCAGGCATGAGTTTTAGTGCTGTTGGCCACAACGGTATTAAATGAGATGTCTGTAAACATGACACATACATAAAGCAAGATGATACATTGACCAAAAAATAAAATTATATATATATGACCAGAGACTTACCTGAACCTAACCCCATATTTGCTTGTTTTAGGAGCAATGGATTCAATGTTCACTAATTCTGAGTTTGTGGTGACTTAGAGTATAACTACCTGAAATAACAAGAATCGACTTCAGTTTTTCAAAATAATTTGAAACTTTTGTAATTTATAAGTGCTGAAGTTCTTTTATGACATAGATAAATTGAAAAAGCAGTTCAGTGAGTAGTATTCCTTTAACACTTTTGTGTTTAAAAAGTGATATTTAGGCCGGGTGTGGTGGCTCATGCCTGTAATCCCAACACTTTGGGAGGCTGAGGTGGGTGGATCACGAGGTCAGGAGATCGAGATCCTCCTGGCCAACGTGGTGAAACCCCGTCTCTACCAAAAACACAAAAATTAGCTAGGCGAGGTGGTGCGTGCCTATGATCCCAGCTGCTCGGGAGGCTGAGGCAGGAGAAGCGCTTGAACCAGGGAGGCGGAGCTTGCAGTGAGCCAAGACCGCACCACTGTACTCCAGCCTGGCAACAGAGTGAGACTCTGTCTCAAAAAAAAAAAAAAAAAAAAAAGATACTTAAACTTTCTGCATGGCAGAAAGAAAACAAGTCCTTTGTTTTATGTGGATGCCCGATAGGCTCCAACCAATAAAGAGATCATTAGACCACTGAGGGTACCAGTCCCACTGCTAACAAGCCCCACTGGAATCATTCAGGTCCAGCACAAGCAGTATAGATAAAGGCTGCCATACCAAGTGGGAAGGCTTTTATTGATGCCACTTCAGAACAGAAGAAGAATGCATCTACATATCCAGTCTCTCAGACCCACAGGAAAGGTTTGGAAAAAAACTTTTTTTAAAGAAAAACACTTATTTAAGAAATGAGAATTTTACTTCATTCAAAAAAATATTTCTTATAAATCCACATGTTACCAATTATAGTTGAGTCAATGACATAGTTTTACATGAAATAGTACAATCGATATTTAAATATTTTGTCTATGTCTGTTTTTTGAGACACAGTTTCACTCTGTGGCCCAGGCTGGAGTGCAGTGGTGCGATCTTGGCTCACTGCAACCTCTGCCTTACAGGTTCAGGCCATTCTCATGCCTCAGCCTCCTGAGTAGCTGGGCACAGGCACGTGCCATCACACCTGGCTAATTTTTTTTTTTTTTTTTTATTATTAGTAGAGACAGGGTTTTGCCATGTTAGCCAGGCTGGTCTCAACTCCTGACCTTAAAGTGATCCACCCGCCTTGGCCTCCCAAGTGCTGAGATTACAGGCATGAGCCACCACTGCCAGTCAATACTTTGTTTATCTCTAAATGCTACACAGTAGTAGTACCATTTTACAAGTTTTTTACAATTGCTTTATCAATTATCTAAATTCATTCTTCTGAATTATACTGGAGTTGGTTATTGGGATTTTGTTGCATTTGAATGTTGTCTTCTTCCAGGTTGCATGTTTCAAACCTGTAAAGGAAGTGTTGTGAAATTTTGAATTAATGATTAAACTCTAATCATCTGAGGTTAATGTCATTAAAATTTACCTTTTTTTTTTCTTGTTCATGAAAACTTATTAGAATATTCACTCACAACGGACCTACATCTGGATGTAGTTCTTTCAAGAGAAAATCCAACTGCAAAACCAACCAGATCATTCATTCCTGTCAAAAGTATTGCTTCTCTTTCTGTATAGGTGTTATAAACTAAGTATGAACAGGAGAATTGTATTTCGTCATATCCTGCTTACATGTAGAGTCCCTGGAAGAGTGGCTATATTTTTTTCTGAAGCTTTCGAATTCAGATAAATGCCAGACCCAATAGAGACAAATGTCAACATTTTTTAGGTTACCGATGAATACAGTTATTTTCTTTATGATGTAATTTGTGACTGTGTCACTCTTAGATGTTTCGTTGATCCTATCCTTGGAAGTAGTAGACATTGTTTTAGACTTAAAACATCTGTAGCTATGGTTAATTGAAACCTATTCAACATTTTTTAAAAGGAGAGTTTCAAGCTGTGTCCAGTGAGGGTGTGTATTTGTATATGTATATGAGACAGAGACAGCTCTTCACTAAACAATGCCATCAGTGAGATGATGTTGTAGCCTTCTTTACGTAATTCTCATTCTACTTGTGGCGGTGATTTTCTTCCCTTGTTTTCCCATTATTCTGTAGCAGAAAACCACCTGGCAGTTTTAAGGTTTTCTCCATCCCTAGAATGTCTTCGTCCTACATGCAAACAATTACTGAGAAGTATAATGTTGGCTTGGTTTCATTTTTCCTCAAAGGTGAAGCAGATTAACTGATGTTAAAGTTCTCTGGGTCTTTTCATAAGTCCTTCAGAAGAAACGCTAAGAGTTTATAGCTGGGATCACTTTAATATTAAGTATACTCAAGTCCTTCACAAATTTTAAGTCCAAGCATTTTTCTTAATGATGTGGTATCATTAAGACATTGGGATATATATTTGAAGGATGGCAACCTACACACTTTGCTGTATTTGAATCAGAGGAGCAAATCCCAGTTTTAGGAATGTGGTTGTGGAACAGCAGTACAATTAGATGAGTGATCAGCTACTATTGTGTACATGCAGGTAGCAGCACAGACATGGCAGTCTCACTTCTCCCTTTTGTGAGTGTAGGTAATTTTATACTTTGTGTTTATTCTACCTCTTCAACTTCATACTTGAAATTACTTTTCAATTTAATTTTGATATAACTGACCTAAGGTAGTTTTACTTCTTCCATATACTCAGGATATTAAACAAAAACATGTCTTCTTCTTTTCTCTAATAACACTTATATATTTAACAAGAGGCCAAAATATAAGATGGTTTATCAGAAAAGACTTTCAGTAGCATCAGCATTCTCATCCAAAGTACCTGATGAAGTGAGACAGCGCTATGTCAACCTCTTTGTTGAGAGGTATTTGGAAGTTTGTAAAATAGAGGATAAGGCTGTTTACAAGGTTAGTATTATATAATTTATCTGAAGACACACACACTGAATAAAAAACTCATGGAGCACAACTAGCAAATAACTTTATTCATACTCTTCATTATATTTTCAAAACCAAGCCATGGGACTGGTTCAGTTCCCCTTGGGTGACTTTTATGGTCTTTTTCAGTTACCAGAAGTGCCCTGGTTACTTCTAGGGGGTCTGGGCAGGGTGAGGACTGTCTGCTAGCCCCATCCTCTGCACAGGGGAGCCCCGTGGCTCAGAAAACCTAACAAAGGAAGTGCGGGTACAGCAGTGGTAATCAAGGGTATGCTTGTCTTATTCCTGATCCTAGGGGGGAAAGCTTTAAGTCTTTCTTCATTAAGTACAATGATAACTGTGGTGTTTTTATATATAACCTTTATCAAGCTGAGACAATTCCTTTCCATTCCTAGTTTGTTGAGTGCCTCATTGTGTTAGATTTTGTTAAATGCTTTTTTCTTCATCTATTGAGCTGTCATACAAGTATTATCCTTTATTCTATTAATATAATACATTGCATTGACTTTTTTATGTTAAACCTTACATTTATTTGATAGGTGGTCTTGGTCATGGCATATAATCCTTTTTTTATATGTTGCTAGGTTACATTTCCTGGTATTCCATTGAGGATTTTTGTGTCTATATCACAGATATTGTTCTGTAGCGTTTTTTATTAGTGTCAATGACGTCTTAAAATTGCTATAAAATATACATAACATAAAATTGCCATTCTAACCATTTAGGTGTACAATTCAGTGGTATGATGTATATTCACAATGTTATGCAACTATCACCACTACCCATTTCCAGAGCTTTTTCATCATTTCAAACAGAAATTCTGTACCCATTAAATAACTCCCCATTCCTCTCTCCTTCCAATCACTGGTAATCTCTATTCTACTTTATGTTTCTATGAATTTTCTTTTCTTTTTTAGACAGAGTCTCACTTTGTCACCAGGCTGGAGTGTAGTGGCGCAATCTCCACTCACTGTAACCTCTGCCTTCCAGGTTCAAGCAGTTCTCCTGCCTCAGCCTCCCAAGTAGCTGGGATTACAGGTGTGTGCCACCATGCCCAACCATGTTTCTATGAATTTTCTTATTCTATTTACCTCATGTAATTGAAATGATATACTATTTGTCCTTCTATGTCTGACTTCTTTCATTTAGCATAATGTTTTAAAGATTTATTCATGTTATAGCATATATTTGAATTTTATTTATTTTTACAACTGAATAACATTTTACTGTATGTATAACCATACTTTTGTTATCCTTTTTGTTCACTCAATAATGGATGGAGATTGTACTTTTCTTTGCAGGAATAACTCTGTCTCTTTTTTGGTCTCAGGGTTATATTGACCTCATAGAATAAATTGGAAAGCATTCACTCCTCTTTTATTTTTTGGTTTATAAGACAGCCTTCGCTTTCACTTCCTGCTTGTGCTGGGCCTCAAGGTCAGCCACTGGTGAATGAATAGGACTTTCTCTATTCCCAGGACTTAAATAGGATACTTGTTAAACCCAGGATTATGTCAGAGCCTTTAAAAATCTCTAGGGTCATCTAGTTCTCCAAGACTTACTTTTAAATTCCTAGCCAAACTATTGTTTGCCAAACTAAAACCATAGCCCTAGCTAGCTGTGATATTGCCAGGATATTGCTATTGTTTCAGTAGCACCCTGGTGATAGGGCTTTTTCCTCCGTACTCTGAACTCTGAGTCAAATCAAATATCCACAATACCCAAGGAACAGAGATTTTTCAGGGAACTGGTTTTTTGTTTAAATATTGATAGTGCTCTGGCACTAATGCTTTTAGTATGGTTCTAAAAAAGATATGTCTACTCTGTTGGCTGCCAGGCCACCAGCCTTTCACAACTATGGTGCCACTAAGCTGGGAAGGGAAGGGAGGTAGGAATTACCTCACACTCAAATGTCACAGACCCCACTGTCTTACCAAGGTTCAGTAGTTTCTCTTAGACAATTTTCAGTTTGTTCTGTGGCTTTAGTTATTAGAGTTCTGAAATGGTTGATTTTTAGTTTTGCCAATATTTTTATTGCTTTTGTGGGACAGTAAGTTCATGAAGGTTCTCACTCTACCATTCCAGAAGTCTGTGTCCTCTAGAATTCTGTACAGGTTAAAGAAGAATGGCAAAACAAATAAAAAGGGAGGACATATGAGCCTCTTATGTGTTGTTCATTTTCTTCCAGCTTTGTCTTTTTTTATCACTTGTCTTTTCTTCCCTACTCCCTCTAACCTCCCATGGCTTTATCTCTGTGATGATTTAGTGTAATGAGAAGTCTTGGTGGCATTTGGGTACACATAGGTTCAATTATCAGCTCTGTGACAATAAGCAAGATGTTTCCTTTGTTCAAGCCTAGTTTCCTCTTATAAATCAGTGATGACACCCATTCTCATACAGTCATAATGAAGATTAAATGAGAAAACATTTAATATGCTTAAAACAAACCTGCATAAACTAGGTATATAAATTAATATAATATTTAATATTTATTATACTCCCTTGTTTCTTTCATATTTCATTCCTTTTTCCTTTTACTGACTTAATGACCCTTGGTATAAAAATAATAATTATGTAATGGTTTTAGGAAGGTAAACTTTATAGAAAAGAAAATGAATATCATGTCCTCCATTTGCTGTGTAATCCTAAGCAAATTAACCACTTTGAGCCTTAGTTTCTTTTAAATGGAAATAATAATATATGCCTCTGGTATATTTGGGGCTAGCTGTGAGAATCAAATGAATTGATGTATATTCTCAGCTTTGTACAGGCATTGCACTATATACCCTATACCAATAGACAGTAGCCTTTTGTCTAGGAAGCAAGAGTGTCTGGTTCTTGGGTTGGATTCACAGAACTGTTTTTATCCTCTTCTTTTTTTGAGACGGAATCTCTCTCTGTCGTCCAGGCTGGAGTGCAGTGGCATGATCTAGGCTCACTGCAACCTCCACCTCCCAGGTTCAGGCGATTCTCCTGCCTCAGCCTACCGAGTAGCTGGGATTACAGGCACCCGCCACCACACTGGGCTAATTTTTGTATTTTTAGTAGAGAGGGGCTTCCACCATATTGGCCAGGCTAGTCTCGAACTCCTGGCCTCAAGTGATCCCACCTCGGCCTCCCAAAGTGCTAGGATTTCAGACGTGAGCCAATGCGCCCGGCCTATTTTTTTTCTTCTTAAAAAACAAATACAAAATGTAAAATAAGTTGCTTTTCATTGGTGGCACCACTTTCCCCCACCCATTAAGTTGCATAAATATTTTGCCATATTCGTTATACTGCAAATGACATTTCTTGCTCATAGGCTTTTGACTTAATATTTCTTTTAATTATTCAATTTTTGACCTAGGCTAAAATAGAAAAAAAGGCCATGTATGAAAGGTGTAGCAGTAGAAATATGTATGTGAACATAGCAGTAAATTCTCTTAAGAAGCTAAGAGATCGAGGTAATTTATTTTTTTCAATTAATCAGGTGATAAGATAAAACCTATAATTAGTACCTGACCCTGAATACATTTTCTCATTAGTAGGGCTGAGAGGTCACAACGTGCTAGCAGCCCTTGCTCCCTCTCGGCGCCTCCTTGGCTTTGGTGTCCGCTCTGGCCACTGCGCTGTGGGGCCCCCTCTCTGGGGTTGGCCAAGGCCGGAGCTGGCTCCCTCTGCTCGCAAGGAGGTGTGGAGGGAGAGGGGCGGGCGGGAGGCAGGACTGCGCTGGCGCTCGCTGACTGGCCGGCGTGGGTTCCGGATAGGCATGGGCTCGGTGGTCTCCACACTGGGTGTGGCCAGCGGGCACCTGCTGGGCTTGATTGGAGGCTGGGTCCTGTGCGTGGACTGACATTCCCTCTTCGCCGGGTCATTGGCCACAGTGGTGGGTCTCTGTTTCTTTCTCGTTTCCCCTCTTTTCCTCTTGGTTGTCTGGGACGAGCTGCCTCCGGGCTGCCCGGGCTGGGTGCCACAGGGTCCCGCTGCGCGTCTCAGTGAGAGGTTAAGCTGGCTGGGCTTCTGGGACAGTGAGGACTTGGAGAACTTTTCTGTCTAGCTAAAGAATTGAAAACGCACCAATCAGCACTCTGTGTCTAACTGAAGGTTTGTAAACACACCAATCAACACTCTATGTCTAGCTAATCCGGTGGGGACTTGGATATCCAACTTTTGTGTCTAGCTAAAGGATTTTAAACACACCAATCAGCACTCGGTGTCTAGCTAAAGGATTGTAAACAGACCAATCAGTACTCTGTCAAAATGGACCAATCAGCCCTCTAGAAAATGGACCAATCAGGATGTGGGTGGGGCCAGATAAGGGAATTAAAAACAGGCCACAGGCGCCAACAGCGGCAACTCGCTTGGGTCATCTTCCACATTGTGGAAGCTTTGTTGTTTCACTTACATCTTGCTGCTGCTCACTCTGGGTGCATTTATGAGCTGTAGCACTCACCACGAAGGTCTGCAGCTTTCCTCCTGAAGCCAGCGAGACCACAAACCCACCAGGAGGAATGAACAACCCTGGACATGCCAACTTTATGAGCTGTAACACTCACAGTGAAGGTCTGCAGCTTCACTCCTGAAGTCAGTGACACCAGGGACCCACCGGAAGGAACGAACAACTCCAGACGTGCCTCCTTTATGAGCTGTAACACTTACTGTGAAGGTCTGCAGCTTCACTCCTAAAGTCAGTGAGTCCATGAACCCACCAGAAGGAAGAAACTCCACACACGTCCAAACATCAGAAGAAACAAACTCCAGACACACCATCTTTCAGAACTGTAACACTGACCATGAGGGTCCGTGGCTTCATTCTTGAAGTCAGAGAGACCAAGAACCCACCAATTCCAGACACAGGGCCATCTTTAGCCTCCACCAAGGAATTTATTTTTAAAATAGTCTCTTTACTGGAATGTGTAGGTGGTACTTTGGGTTGAAAATCAGCTAGATGTGAAGTTGGATGTATAAATATAACCTTACTGACAGAGGTTATCACTGAAATATTTAAACTTGTTTTCTGGTTATAAAAGTAACTCACTTCTATGTGGAATAGTATTTCTCAGCCTTGTTTTCATTATGATCCCCCTAAGAAATCTTTGCAGACATTATTTTTTCGATCACCTCCCTCTTCCCACTTTATAAAATTAAGTGCCATGGGATAAGATTTTATTAGGTAAGGTTGAGTTTTGAAGAACCACACACCATCATAGTATTTAAGACTTTTTTCATCGTTCAAGAGTCAATTTTGCTCCCTTGTGGGCAGTATCAGTTCCATCAAGAACGCATGGCATGAATTCAAAATGATATAGAAAAACATAGAGGAAAAAGCAGCCAAGACAACTCTTTCACATTTCTTATTTAGACCCTTCTATGTATTACTACAGAGATGTATATAGTTTAAAATTTTTTAATGAATATGATAATTTTATATATACAGTGTGTCTAGCTGTTATAGAGGCCTTGTCAGTTAATCTAGAATCTGTTAACATCTAGATCTATATCATGCTTTTTAATGGCTATCATATTCTATTATGTAGAATCTATACTATAGATATTCTTTTCTATAGAACTTATACTAAAGATACCTAAGTTAGCCAGGCATAGTGGTGACCCAAACACATGTGGGTATTTAGATTGCTTACATTTTTTCCTATATGACTTTTTCATATATGATTTTCCTCTAACTTTTGTAGGTGATTATTTCATATAGAAAAAAAATTTTCTGTATATTCTGTGATAAATTTAAGTGTATCCTTTAACATTTTCTCCTACCTGATGATATGTATCTTAGCACAAATTCCTGTGCACAGAAGCAAGGGTCTGCATGTTTGAAATTGGTAAATATTGCTAACTGCATCCAAAGAGCTTGCCCATTTATATTCCCCTTCGATAAAGTAGAAGTATATGTGGTTTTTCTCACACTTTGCCAAAGCTTATCATTTATCCTCTCTCAGAGTGCAATGGTGTAGAGCAAAAATGAAAATGAAGTTAGTCTTTTGTTCTTTTCTCTCTTTCCTTTTTTTTTTTGGAGAGACAGGGTCAGGCTCTGTTACCCAGGCTGCCAGGCTGGAGTGCAGGGGTTCAATCCTTTGCCTCCCAGAGTCAGGGGATCCTCCCATTTCGGCCTGTTGAGCAGCTGGGACTACAAGCATATTCCATCACACTCAGCTAATGTTTGTATTTTTTGTAGAGATGGGGTTATACCACATTGCCCAGGCTGGTCTTGAGTGCTTGAGCTCAAGCAGTCCTCCCACGTAGACCTCCCAAGTGTTGGGATTACAGGCATAAACCACCAACAACTGGCCTGAAGTTAGTCTTTTTAAAAAAATCTATTACTGTCAGAGTTAAAGTGGTTCCTTTTTTTTTCTTTCTCTCCATCCCTCCTCCATCTCCCCCATTTTTTTATTGGTCTGTTCATCTGGAACAATCTTTGCCTATCACCTTTCTAATGTGCTGCAGACCCATTCCTGAGTTTATCACTTGTGCTTCAGCCTTATTTATGAAATATTATATAGATGTGATTTCGAAGTGTAATCAGTCTCTTTGATTTCTGGGTTTTGTCTGACTATTCCAATCTCAAGAATATAAAAACAATCTATGATTTTTGTGGCATTTCTTATGTATAGCACTTTAAATAGGGGTTTTTTTGTTTGTTTGTTTGCTTGCTTGCTTGCTTGTTTTGAGACAGAGCCTCACTCTGTCGCCCAGGCTGGAGTGCAGTGGTGTGATCTCAGCTCACTGCAGCTTACGCCTCCTGGATTCCTGCCTCAGGCTGTCAAGTAGCTGGGATTACAGGTGCCCACGACTATGCCCAACTAATTTTTGTATCTTTAGTAGAGACGGGGTTTCACCATGTTGACCAGGCTGGTCTCGGAACTCCTGACCTCAGGTGATCCGCCTGCCTTGGCCTCCCAAAGTGCTGGGATTATAGGCATGAGCCACCATGCGTGACCTCTTTGAATAGATTTAAATACATGTATTAATATATTCAGGGTCTGTTAGGTTAGTCTTTTCAGGTTAATCTAACTTTTCTCCCTTCTATTCATATTAAATATAGCACATAGAAATGGAACGTAAAGGTCTTAGTACCTATTTTAAATATTTCCCATAAAAATAGAAATGGTTTGCAAGTTGTTATAGTTGTGTAAATTACAATATAAAACATTGACTCAAATTTAGACATACTCTATTATACAAAATGTATTAATTTTAGCAAATATCAAGTCTTGACCTTTTTAATCGTTCAGTAGATTTAACTTTTTTCCCAGCTTGGAATTCATTATGAAGATATTTGGACTCACATGTTGGATACTTGTTTTAAGATAAAAATAAATATTTTACCATGTTTATATCTTTTTAAATATGCTATGTGTTTTTATGGAACAGACAAGAATAATTATTATTTTCAGAGAATTTCTTGTATCTTTTAATTGTACGTAGAAGCAGTAATGACAAGACAACTGAATTTAGAAAGCAGGAATAGAAAAATAGGCCAGGCACCATGGCTCACGTCTGTAATCCCATCCCTCTGGGAGGCTGAGGCAGGTGGATCACAAGGTCAAGAGATAGAGACCATCCTGGCCAACATGGTAAAAACCCATCTCTACTGAAAATACAAAAATCAGCTAGGCATGGTGGCATGCATCTGTAGTCCCAGCCACTTGTGAGGCTGAGGCAGGAGAATCACTTGAACCTGGGATGCAGGTTGCAGTGAGCTGAGATCATGCCACTGCACTCCAGCCTGGCAACAGAGCAAGACCCTGTCTCAAAAAAAAAAAGGAAGAGAAAAATGGTAAGCTTACTGTAATAATAGTAATAAGCCCTGTAATTGTTACCTTAAGGGGAAAGTAAGCTTGGTATAGTACAAATATTAAATTATTGTGTTTGTGAAGGGTCAACTGCATACTATGCATTTTTTGTATCCTTTTAAAAAATTAGTATAAATACACCATAGAATACTGTGCAGCCATAAAAAGGAGTGAGTTCATGTCCTTTACAGGGACATGGATGAAGCTGGAAGCCGTCATTGTCAGCAAACTAACACAGGAACAGAAAACCAAGCACTGTGTATTCTGACTCACAGGTGGAAGTTCAACAATGAGAACACATGGACACAAGGGGAGCATCACACAAGGGGGCCTGTTGGGCTGGGGAGCGAGGGGAGGGAGAGCATTAGGATAAATACCTAATGCATGAAGGGCTTGAAACCTAGATGACGGGTTGATAGGTGAAGCAACCCACCATGACACATGTATTCCTATGTAACCAACATGCACGTTATGCACATATATCCCAGAACTTCAAGTAAAATTTTAAAAAATAGTATAAATAAGGGAAAAGAAATTTAAGCCCTATTTGGATTGAATTCTCAACTATTTTTCTTTTTTGATTAACACGTGTTAATTTTTCTTTTTTTTGGTTAACATATGTCCAGTCAGCAAGACCAATGCTTCTCAAATGTCAAACTTTACATGTGTTTGAATTACCCGGGACTCTTGTTAAAATGCAGAATCTAGTTCAGTAGGTCTGGGAAGGACCTCAAACCCTTAATTTATAACAAGCTCCAAGCAGCAAGAAGCTACAGAAAAGGAGTTATTTGACTTTGTCTATATTTTGAATAAAACCAAATGGTAGTGCTTCTCCTCCACTAAAGCCTTATATATAAGAATGAAAACAAAATAGATGCCTTTTGAATCTCCTAATACTTCTCACAAAATAATTTTTCCATTTGCCAAAGCATTTACCAAAGAGTAGCACATTCTGTTAGAGTTTTAAATAAGAAATTAGATAAAATTCTAAAAGAATCTGTAAAAATGAGGGGCTCTTGGTCTGGGTTAATGATGTTGGAAATGGAACCTGGACTTTAACTCTTTTGCCATGAGAGACTTACCATGTTTCCCTTTATGGTCCTTGCTTATAAGTATTTGCAGTATCCTTATCTGAATATTAAGAATAACAGCATGGTTTGGAACCAGAAGGCCTGGGTTTGTGTGTCAGTTGTGCTGTGTAACCTTGGGCATGTGTCTTTATTTTTCTGAGCCTCATTTTCCTCATCTGCAAAAATGAAATCAATACAGTTGCCTTTCTAAGTTGATGTAAAGTTTAAATGGTGGTGCTATGCTTAATATACGCTCTTACTGATATGATTCTTCCCTTCTCTCACCCAAAGCATATGATGTCACATGGTATACGGAATAATGTTGGTTTTGTTGGTGGTGTTGGATGATGGATAAGAAGACCTAGAATTCTTTTAGGCCACTACATTACTTAATATTAATCAGAACCCTAGCATTTCAGATCCAAAACGGTTAGTAAACTCTAAACTTACCACAACATAAAGAAAGATAATGCTATCTAAATTTTATGGAATAGCTTTTCTTTTTTCCTTAGTGCTCACAGGAATTATTCTCTGTAGACATCTTAAAGACTACTTGCTAACTGAGGAATAGCTACACAAAACTAACTACCCTAGGCCACACCCCAACAAACCAGGAAGTATTCTTTTAAACCCAGGCATGAAAAAAACTTGCAAATGATGGTAAGTAGATGGGGCCCGCAATTACCCTTTGTGCATGCTAAGACTGAAATCTAGGGGGCCCAGTGTTCTGAGATATACATATATATATATATACACACACACACATATACACACGCATATATATATATATACACACACACATATATACATATATATATATTTTTTTATTTTACTGGAAATGAGATTTTTTGGTCAGCATAGTTTTACCACTGATGAAAACATTCTTGCATTGTATTTCATTTCCCTTTTCATTTCGATTATCTAAGTGCTTAATTTTATCTAAGTGATCTACTTTATTAAGTCCTCAAAACAACCATTTCAGGTCAGTATTGTTATTCCCCTAATTACACAAAAGAGGAAACTGATGTTCAGAGAAGTCAAATAACTTGTCAGAAGTCACAGAAAATGAGTGGGAGCGCCAGGATTCAAAGGCAAGCTGCCCAGCTCCTGAGCTCCTACTCTTGGTCGCTATTCATTTACATATACAATGCCATGTTTTGAAAACTATATAAATTCTCACTGTGAATTATTATACAAAGATTTATCATTAGTCTTATTTTGCATGTTCTCCAAATACTGGGCATAATTAGTTAATATGTTCATCCCCACTGAGAGAGAATGCTAAACATCACAGCTGTCAAACTTTAGGTTGATGATCAGAGTATGAAAGGCAGTTATACAAATATTCTACAGTGACTAGAAAATATTTGTCATCTTCTGCATCTTTAGGACTTCTCCCTTGGGATTATCTTCACTATTAACTTCTCTCTTTTTATTTTTTTTCAGATCCCCTCAATGGAAGGCAATATACTTAGCAGGTAAGAATATGGGCTCTGAAGGGGGAGGTCAGGCTTCCTAAAGGCTGTTTTCTCAGTGAAGTGTTATTCAAGGTCTAGATGCTGGATAAGTCATTTAACCCCTCCTACCCTCTGTTTTCTCATTCTGAATAATGAGGATAGTGGTAACTACCCCATCAGGTGGTTGTAAGAATCTGTTAAAATAATGCATATAGAGTGCTTGACACAGAGCCTGCCTCATAATCTAATCTCATCACGGATACTCAAATAAGAGTTGCTGTTATCACCATTATTATCACTATCAGAACCAGTCTGAGGTTTATTAATAAAACAAATATTCATGAATGGGTCTAGTGAAAAACGCAGATATACTCTTAATAACTTAGCAAATGTATAGATTATTGTGGGAGACTCTTGAAGGGATAAAATCATAAGGAAGACGTAGCTTCTATTTCAGGGAGCTATTTTGTACCAGAGTAGGTGACTGATCAAGTTGGTTCCAGTCAAGTTGTAACACTAAAACTATAATTGTCTGGCATTGGGCTGACTCTGGAGGTAGGTAGGGGCAGGGGTTGGGGGGTGAGGTGCCTGTTTAAGCAGCAGCAGCCCTGGTGCAATAGGCAGGCCACTTGCAAATTCTCCCTTGAGTGATCCTGTAACTGCTCCTGTTACTCTGTAATCACACTGGGTATGTGCTCCCCATAGGATCAAGCATGCAAAGGCAAGTCTCCACATTGGCTCATCTACCTTGTCTCTTCCATCTCGTCTGGAATAATCCCACTTCATGTTTTGCTTCAGCATCTAAGAAGATCTGTTGTCGATGTGGAAAAACATATAGTGTGACTCCTTCAGGTTGACACAGCAGGGTAGAAGAGTGTAACTACCACGCTGGCCAAGTGTTGAATCATAAAGGCAAGTATTTGGTAGTTCTGTTTGGTTTGACAAGCCAGTGCCACAGTTGTTCAGAAAAAAGTGGGATGAAGTATTAAGTTCAATATGTTTGTTCAGTACAGTTCAATAAAGAAAAAACTGTATCAACTCTAAAACCTTTATTACAGATACCTACTTCTGACCACCACTTGTCTTACTCTTACTGCTCATTGGCTCAAGAAGCCTCAGGCTATGACAATTTTTCTGCTTTTTTTTTTTTTTTTTTAAGACCTCAAGTCAATCAGCTGCCTCTTGACGTTGCCCTTTCCACATGCCAGCATTGCAGTAGTTTTTGTTTGTTTGCTAATTGCTTCAGTTCCTTGCAGGTGACCTTGCCTAATACTTTACTGAAAAAACAAAGCCTTTGGGAAATAATGCCCTGATCTTCCCTGCCAGTAGATTCATCAACATCTGCTCCTCTCTGGAGTCACGATGGAGGAAGCATCCCTGTTCCTGTCACAGTTCCTCTCCATGTGCTCTGCATCCTGTCCTCCTGCACCTACTCAGGGACTCACCAGACTCCCCTTCTCTATAAGATCAGCATGTTCTCAATATACCATTCTGGTATCTCCCATTTGTTTTAGCAAACTAAACCTCCATGGTCCCAGGTCTCTTGCTGCATAGCTACTCTCGTTTCTCCACCTGGTGCATTCAGTTCATGCACAACAAAGAGTTGTCTATGCCAGCTGCCTTTACTCCCTCCACTCACCACTGAAGCCCACATCAGTGACTTTGAGGCTGCTGGATCTGAGTCACTTTACTTATTTTTCAGTACTGCCCTACCTTATACTATTCTCCTCTCTCTGCTTCTGTAACAACACCCACTTCTGCCTTTCTTCCTTCCTTTCTAGCTACTTCCTTTCAACCTCCTCTGCTGAATATTCTTCCTCACCAGCCTCTAGTGGCAGAAATTCTCAGAGCTTGCTTCTGGGAGTCTTGTCTCTTCATCTATCCCTTCTCCCTAGATGAACTCATTCTTTCCTATGGCTTTCAACAGCCTCTAACTGCTGTTATCCCCTAAATGTGTATCTCTAAAGAAACATTTCCCCTGGACTCCCAGCTTCGCTGAATATCCATCTGCCTGCTTATGTGGGTTTCCCTTGGGCACTGCAGCATCACCTGCATGAAGATGAGCTCGTGATCCTCTCCCCATCCTGGGGCCATCTCCAGCATCCCAAATTCCCTATAGTCTGCTTAGGTGTATTTGTTCCCCTGCTTAACCAAAAAACCTGGTGTCGTCCTCACTGCCTCCTTTTTGCACACACTTCCATCTGGACAGTGTGTGAGTCCCACTGTTCTATGTCAAAAGCATATCCCAAACCTGCTGCTTCTCTGATCTGGCCCCTGCTCCCTCTTCCACCCTTTCTCTTGCTGTCTTTACGCTACACTTTCTCCCACCTTTCTGGAGCCTTCTTGCCTGCTGCATCCTCAACTTTTCACATGGCTAGTTCCTTCTTAACCTGGAGGTCTCTGCTTAATTGTCACATCCTCAAGGACTTTTCCTGATCGTCCTTTCTAAATAGGGCCTACCTCTTCTGCAGCACCCTGTCTCTTTCTTCCATAGCACTTAACTATATTTTGTAATGAGTTAGTAATCTGTCCACCATCTTCAAAAAATGATAAGCTTCTGGAGGGCCTGTCCAACATTTTTTCTCCCCATTTCCCCCAGCACTTAACATAGTTTCTGACACACTGGCTATCAATAAGCATTTGGATGGGTGAATAGTTAAATTATTTATGTAGATGTGGAGATAACTACGGATAATATTGTAATAAATCCTGTGAAAAGACAAAGCAAAGGAAAGGAAATAGTGGGGAACCATAGGAGGAAAAATACGTGAATAAATAATGTTGTAAAGTAAATCAGACAAGTTAAATCCATCTTTAAAGCATGGAGGGCTTAGTTTGGGAAAGTGAAAGACTGTGAATTCCAAGAAGAACAAGGAGGGAAGATGCTGAGGAAGAGTAATTGTAGCAAATAAACCAGTTGGGCTGATGGGACCATACAGGATAATGAGCAGAACAGGGACTTTGGAGCCAGCAGAGCTAAGAGTTGAGATTGTTTTGCTGCTTACTTTCCTGGGCAAGTTACTTTTACACCCTGAGCTTTTCTTACCATGTTTGTAGAAAGGGCTTTGTATGGCAGTTTTTACTAGAAAAACTAGTGCAAAAACCACTGGAGGCAGAGGGACTTGTTAGAGAGCAATTAGGAGAGTATTACCTAGGGCCAGACGGAAGGGCTCAGGGTGGGTAAAGGTATGGATGAGTTGGATGATGGGAGTGGGGTAAGAAAAGAGATACGAAGTCTTGAGATTATTGCTGGGAAGAATGAACAAGGTGTCTGGCCAAGGATGCAAAAGCCAAAGGCATCAGTACTTGGAAGGTCCAACCAAGGTTGGAGCCAGCATCTGTATTGTGGTCTCAGTCTGCATAACTGGGTGATTTTTCTTGAGTCAGATAAAAAAACTGGGATACAGGAATGGAGAAGGTGGTAGTTGGAGCTAGTCATTCGGAAGGTTCTAGCAGAAAGAAAAGGTCAGGAAGTAAGAGTAGATGTTGAGAGGATGATTGAAGTGGTTTGACTGTCAAACCAGTCAATGCAGGATAAAGTAAGGAAGCCAGCAGGGAGCTGATGGACCAGGGCAAATGATAAAAGGAGGGGAGGAAAGGTGTTCACAACATTAGCAATTATAATTCACTTTCAAGCATGGCCCCTGACAACTCTGCTTACAGGAATAGATTTTTTTTTCTATTATGTAATATCTTAAAAAGTAACTGAAGAGAGGTAACTTAATACTTGCACAGTAGAGTTCTTAAAGATCTTTGAGGGTCAAAGAAAATGCATGTTCACGAGAGTTAGTCACTCTGCCTTGTAAAGCTTGTTTTGATTTTAATTTTTTTTGTTGGTTTACAGACCTCAGTGGCTTTGAATCTCGATACAGCTGTTGTGGAGGTTTCCTTGGATCCCCCCAGTGTCGGGTCGCCAAGGTAGGACTTGTCACCCAAAGTGCTGCCTGTTCCAGAAGCCAAGTTGTAGCCTCCACCACAGGCCTTGGTGATCGATAAGCATTTGAAAAAATTGACTAATTTTCAGTTGATGACATTTTATGAGCCTAATTGTACTTAGAAAAAACAGCAATTAATTTGCCAATGTTTGTTTCCGCTTCATGTTCATGACCAAAAAGAAAACCTAAAGGGCTTTGTGAAGACTTTTGTCAAGGTCCCACCTGCTGACGGTAATCACAGTGTGTTTGCAGTAAGTTGTGAGGTGGTATGGTGGTTTTATATTTTACTTTATTGTGGTTATTATGACTGAATGATTGTGTAGCAGTCTACCTGGTATAAGGGTTTCCAGGGCCTTATTCCTTGACACAGTGCTGCATTGGTTGTTCACAGATTTTCAGATGAAGCCATTAAAGCTGAGAAGAGTTAGTGAATTGATTAAGTCCATGCACCTAGAGTGATGGAGCCCGGAAATGTCCTATGAGTGTCTTTTTATCAGTCAGATTTCTTTTTTTTTTTTTTCTATTTAATGAGGTTCTTAAGACATTTAGAACACCAATTTGTGAGGATAAATTCCATTCGTCAGGGCAAAAACAGATCGCAGGTAGCCCTGGAGCTGAGGAACAGCTTTGATTTTTGGTAGAATTTGTGAGTCCACAGCTTTTTGATCAATCTTGCGCTGCTCTGTAATCTCGTATTTCTCTTTCTCTGTGTCGAAGATCTCACCTTCCTGGTGTCTGGGCTTCCGCAACTTCTTCTTCTTGAAGTAAGCATCAGTAAGATGTTTTGGGATTTTGACATTGCTGATATCGATTTTGGTTGAGGTGGCAATGACAAATTTCTGGTGTGTTCTTCGTAGAGGAACTCGATTGAGGACCAGAGGTCCAGTCACAAGTAACAAGCCACTAGCCAGCTGCTTCAAGAAAACCACCCTCTTGCCCCTGTGGCGTCCAGTAAGGATGATCAGAATGGTCCCGGGGGTAATGCTGGCTCGCAGTTTTCTCACGTGCTGACTGAAGGGTTTTTTGCCGTGGCTCAACAGCTTTCGAGGCACATCTTCAGTAGAATAATATCTAGGCATTTTGCGAAGTTTAACCACCCGGGTACCGCCGTTCTTGTCACCACCAACTGGTTTTGTAAGAGTTGCAAGAACCTTCTCCTTCTTTTTCTTTTCAACCTTGGATTTAGCGGCTGAGTACTTCCTCTTGTACATGACCTTTCTGGAATACATGGCAGATCGGGAATACCTGCCAATTCCTCTGACAAGGACAGGGTTGCGGCTGCAATGGGGCTTCCCCTTCTTGGGCTTCTTGGCCTTGAGGTTACCCTTTTTCACCTTGCCACCAGCATGAGCCTTCTTGGCTTCGGGTTTCTTCTCTTTAGTATCTGGCTTCTCAACTTTTTCACCCGCCATCTTGCAAGATGGGAAAGAGAACTAAGGTTTCGGCTTCCGGTCTATCCAGATTTCTAAAATATATAAATAGTGGTAATTCTACTCATCAAATTGCTGAAATTATGCGAGTGAAAAACAATCAGCATAAAAGCTCTAATACTTTTGGCAAAATCATTTATAGAGACAGTAAAATCTTTGAAGGGACTTATGTTCCTTTACATAAGAATCAATGCTAAAAAGTGGGGAAGACAGAATTTGGAATTACAAGACCTGGAAAGTTCTACCAGCTGTGACCTTCTGAGCAAGTCTCTTAGATGCTGTAAGCTGTAAATTATGGAGTCAGTAACAACTCCATAGTGACTATGAAAATCAGATATGCTAAAATATAGGAAAGTGCTTTGTACATATCAAATGTATGAATAGTCATCTTTAACAACATTAAGTTTTTATTCCCCATTTTATATTTGGAAAGAAGATTTGTGGCATTTCCTTATACTAAAGGTAGAAGACAGTATTCCATTTTCCAGCTTAAGATCTTTTTATTATTGTTATACTTTAAATTCTGGGGTACATGTGCAGAACGTGCAGTTTTGTTACATAGGTATCCACGTGCCATGGTGGTTTGCTGCACCTGTCAACCTGTCACCTCCATGAAGTATTTCTCCTAATGTTATCCCTTCCCTAGCCTCCCACTGACCAACAGGCCCCGATGTGTGTTTTTCCCCTCCCTATGTCCATGTGTTCTCATTGTTCAACTCCCACTTATGAGTGAGAACATGCGGTGTTTAGTTTTCTGTTCTTGTGATAGTTTGCTGAGAATGATGGTTTCCAGCTTCATCCATGTCCCTGCAAAGGATATGAACTCATCATTTATTATGGCTGCATAGTATTCCATGGTATGCATGTGCCACATTTTTTTATCTAGTCTATCATTGATGGATATTTGGGTTGGTTCCAAGTCTTTGCTATTGTGAATAGTGCCACAACAAACATAAGTGTGCATGTGTTTTTATAGTAGAATGATTTATAATCCTTTGGGTATATACCCAGTAATGGGATTGCTGGGGCAAATGGTATTTCTGGTTCTAGATCCTTGAGGAATTGCCACACTGTATTCCATAATGGTTGAACTAGTTTACACTCCCACCAACAGTGTGAAAGCATCCCTATTTCTCCACACCTTCTCTGGCATCTGTTGTTTCCTGACTTTTTTAATGATCACCATTCTAACTGGTATGAGATGGTATGTCATTGTGGTTTTGATTTGCATTTCTCTAATGACCAGTGATGATGAGCATTTTTTCTTATGTCTGTTGGCTGCATAAATGTCCTCTTTTGAGAAGTGTCTGTCCAGATACTTTGCCCACTTTTTGATGGGGTTGTTGGTTTTTTTCTTGTAAATTTGTTGAAGTTCTTTGTAGACTCTGGATATTAGCCCTTTGTCAGATGGATAGATAGCAAAAATTTTCTCCATTCTATAGGTTGCCTTTTCATGCTGATGATAGTTTCTTTGGCTGTGCAGAAGCTCTTTAATCAGATCCCACTTGTCAATTTTGGCTTTTGTTGCCATTGCTTTTGGTGTTTTTGTCATGAAGTTTTTGCCCATGCCTATGTCCTCAATGGTACTGCCCAAGTTTTCTTCTAGGATTTTTATGGTCCTAGGTCTTACGTTTAAGTCTTTGATCCATCTGGAGCTGATTTTTGTATAAGGTGTAAGGAAGGGATCCAGTTTCAGTTTTCTGCATATGGCTAGTCAGTTTTCCCAATACCATTTATTTAATAGGGAATCTTTTCCCCATTGCTTGTTTGTGTCAGGTTTGTCAAAGATCAGATGGTTGTCGATGTGTGGTGTTATTCCTGAGGCCTCTGTCCTGTTCCATTGGTCTATATATCTGTTTTGGTACCAGTACCATGCTGTTTTTGTTACTGTAGCCTTGTAGTATAGTTTGAAGTCAGGTAGCATGATGCCTCCAGCTTTGTTCTTCTTGCCCAGGATTGTCTTGGCTATACAGGCTCTTTTTTGGTCCCATATGAACTTTAAAGTAGTTTTTCCAATTCTGTGAAGAAAGTCAGTGGTAGCTTGATGGGGATAGCATTGAATCTATGAATTACTTTGGGCAGTATGGCCATTTTCATGATATTGAGTCTTCCTATTCATGAGCATGGAATGTTTTTCCATTTGTTTGTATCCTCTCTTATTTCCTTAGGCAGTGGTTTGTAGTTCTCCTTGAACAGGTCCTTCACATCCCTTGTAAGTTGTATTCCTAGGTATTTTATTCTCTTTGTAGCAGTTGTGAATGGGAGTTCACTCATGATTTGGCTCTCTGTTCTTGGTGTATAGAAATGCTTGTGATTTTTGCACATTGATTTTCTATCCTGAGACTTTGCTGAAGTTGCGTATCAGCTTAAGGAGATTTTGGGCTGAGTCAATGGGGTTTTCTATATACACAATCATGTCATCTGCAAACAGAGACAATTTGACTTCCTCTCTTCCTATTTGAATACACTTTATATCTTTCTCTTGCCTGATTTCCCTGTCCAGAACTTTCAATACTGTGTTGAATAGGAGTGGTGAGAAAGGGCATCCTTGTCTTGTGCTGGTTTTTTAAGGGAATGCTTCCACTTTTTGTTCTTTCAATATGATGTTGGCTGTGGGTTTGTCATAAATAGCTCTTATTATTTTGAAATATGTTCCATCGATACCTAGTTTATTAAGAGCTTTTTGCATGAAGGAGTCTTGAATTTTGTCGAAGATCTTTTCTGCATCTATTGAGATAATCATGTGGTTCTTGTTGGTTCTGTTTATATGATGGATTACATTTATTGATTTGCATATGTTGAACCAGTCTTCCATCCCAGGGATGAAGCCAACTTGATCATGGTGGATAAGCTTTTTGGTGTGCTGTTGGATTTGGTTTGCCAGCATTTTATTGAGGATGTTTGCATCGATGTTCGTCAGGGATATTGGCCTGAAATTTTCTTTTTTTGTTGTGTCTCTGCCAGGTTTGGGTATCAGATGATGCTGGCCTCATAAAATGAGTTAGGGAGGATTCCCTCTTTTTCTGTTGTTTGGAATAGTTTCAGAAGGAATGGTGCCAGCTCCTCTTTGTGCCTCTGGTAGAATCTGTCTGTGAATCCATCTGATCCTGGACTTTTTTTGGTTTGTGGGCTGTAAATTACTTCCTCAATTTCAAAACTTGTTATTGGTCTATTCAGGGATTCGACTTCTTCCTGGTTTAGACTTGGGAGGGGGTATGTGTCCAGGAATGTATCCATTTCTTCTAGTTTTCTCAGTTTATTTGCGTAGAGGTGTTTATAGTATTCTCTGATGGTAGTTTGTATTTCTGTGGGATCAGTGGTGATATCCTTTTTATCAACTTTTTTTGGTCTATTTGATTCTTCTCTCTTTTTTATTAGTCTGGCTAACGGTCTGTTTTTTGATCTTTTCGAAAAACCAACTCTTGGATTCACTGAATTTTTTTTTGAGGGTTTTTTTGTGTCTCTCTCCTTCAGTTCTGCTCTGATCTTAGTTATTTCTTGTCTTCTGCTAGCTTCTGAATTTGTTTGCTGTTGCTTCTCTAGTTCTTTTAATTGTGATGTTAGGTTGTTGTTTTTAGATCTTTCCTGCTTGCTTTTGTGGGCATTTACTGCTATCAATTTCCCGCTACACACTGCTTTAAATGTGTCCCAGAGATTCTGGTATGTTGTATCTTTGTTCTCATTGGTTTCAAAGAACATCCTTATTTCTGCTTTCATTTCTTTATTTACCCAGTAGTCATTCAGGAGCAGGTTGTTCAGTTTCCATGTAGTTGTGGGGTTTTGAGTGAGTTTCTTAATCCTGAATTCTAATTTGATTGCTCTGTGGTCTGAGAGAGTGTTTGTTATGATTTCTGTTCTTTTGCATTTGCTGAGGAATGTTTTACTTTCAATTATTTGGTAGATTTTAGAATAAGTGCAATGAGGTGCTGAGAAGAATGTATATTCTGTTGATTTGGCATGGAGAGTTCTGTAGATGTCTATTAGGTCCATTTGTTCCAGAGCTGAGTTCAAGTTCTCAATATGCTTGTTAATTTTCTGTCTTGTTGATATAGTGTTGATAATGGGGAGTTAAAGTCTCCCACTATTATTATGTGGGAGTCTAAGTCTCTTTATAGATCTCTAAAAACTTGCTTTATGAATCTGGGTGCTCCTGTATTGGGTGCATGTATATTTAGGATAGTTAACTCTTCTTGTTGCATTTATCCCTTTACTATTATGCAATGCCCTTTTTTGTTTCTTTTGATCTTTGTTGGTTTAAAGTCTGTTTTATCAGAGACTAGGATTGCAATCCCTGCTTTTTTCTGCTTTCCATTTGCTTGATAACTATTCCTCCATCCCTTTATTTTGAGCCTATGTGTGTGTGTGCACATAAGATGGGTCTCCTGAATACAGCACACTGATGGGTCTTCACTCCTTATCTGATTTGCCAGTCTATGTCTTTTAATTGTGGCATTTGGCCCATTTACATTTAAGGTTAATATTGTTATGTATTAATTTGATCCTGTCATTTTGATGCTAGCTGGTTATTTTTCCCATTAGTTGATGCAGTTTCTTTATAACATCGTGGTCTTTAGAATTTGGTATGTTTTTTCAGTGGCCGGTACCAGTTGTTCCTTTCCATGTTTAGTGCTTCCTTCAGGAGCTGTTGTAAGGCAGGCCTGGTGGTGGCAAAGTCTCTCAGCATTTGCTTATCTGTAAAGGATTTTATTTCTCCTTCGCTTATGAAGCTTAGTTTAGCTGGATATGAAATTCTGGGTTGAAAATTCTTCCCTTTAAGTATGTTGAATATTGGCCTCCACTCTCTTCTGGCTTGTAGGGTTTCTACAGAGAGATCCAATGTTAGTCTGATTGGCCTCCCTTTGTGGGTAACCCAACCTTTCTCCCTGGTTGCCCTTAACATTCTTTCTTTCATTTCAACCTTGCTGAATCTAACAATTATGTGTATTAGGGTTGTTCTTCCCGAGGAGTATCTTTGTGGTGTGGTCTCTGTATTTCCTCAATTTGAATGTTGACTTGTCTTGCTAGGTTGAGGAAGTTCTCCTGAATAATATCCCCATGAGTGTTTTCCAACTTGTTTCCATTCCTCTCATCACTTTCAGGTACACCAATCAAACATACATTTGGTCTTTTCACATAGTCCTATATTTCTTGGAAGCTTTGTTTGTTTCTATTCACTCTTTTTTCTCTAATCTTCTTACTTTATTTAATTGAGTTGATCTTCGACCTTTGATATCCTTTCTTCTGTGTGGTTGATTCAGCATTGATACTTGTGTATGCTTTACAAAGTTCTCATACTGTGTTTTTTCAGCTCCATCAGGTCATTTATGTTCTTCTCTAAACTGGTTATTCTAGTTAGCAATTCCTCTAACCTTTTTTCAAGATCCTTAGCTTCTTTGGATTGGGTTAGAACATGCTCCTTTAGCTCAGAGGAGTTTGTTATTAGCCACAGTTTTGTTCCTTTGTTGGTGAGGAGTTGTGATTCTTTGGAAGAGAAGAGGCATTCTGGTTTTTGGAATTTTCAGCCTTTTGGCACTGGTTTCTCCCCATTTTTGTGGATTTATCTACCTTTGGCCTTTGATGTTGGTAATCTTTCAGATGGTGTCTCTGAGTGGACATCCTTTTTGTTGATGTTGATACTATTCCTTTCTGTTTGTTAGTTTTCTGTCTAAAAATCTGGCCCCTCTGCTGGAGTTTGCTGGAGGTCCACTCCAGACCCTGTTTGCCTGGGTATCACCAGACAAAACAGGGAAACCGCCTGAGTAGGGGGAAACTGCCTACTCAAGCCTCAGTAATGGTGAATGCCCCTCTCTTCACCAAGCTTGAGTACCCCAGGTCGACCTTAGACTGCTGTGCTGGCAGTGAGAATTTCAAGCCAGTGGATCTTAGCTTGCTGGACTCCATGGGGGTGGGACCCACCGAGCCAGACCACTTGGCTCCCTGGCTCCAGCCCCCTTTCCAGGGCAGTGAAAGGTTCTGTCTTGCTGGCATTCCAGGTGCCACTGGGAAAAAAAAAAAAAAACACTCCTGCAGCTAGCTCAGTGTCTGCCCAAATGGCCATGCAGTTTTTTGCTTGAAACCCAGGACCCTGGTGGCATAGGCACTGGAGGGAATCTCCGGGTCTGCCAGTTGCAAAGACTATGAGAAAAGCACAGTATCTCAGCTGGAGTACACCATTCCTCCAGGTACAGTCTCTCATGGCTTTCCTTGGCTAGGGGAAGGAAATCCCCCAACCTTTGCACTTCCCAGGTGAGGCAATGCCCCACCCTGCTTCAGCTCACCTTCCGTGGGCTACACCCACTCTCCAATCAGTTGCATTGAGATGAACCGGATACCTCAGTTGGAAATGCAGAAATCACCCGCCTTTTGCGTCGATCTCGCTGGGAGCTGCAGACTGGAACTATTCCTATTCAGCCATCTTGCCAGCCCTCCCATCTATTATACTCTTATTGGTTCATATTCTTCCATGAGTTTAATAGAATCTTTCCTGATTCCATTTTTGGAACAAATCAGGAAATAGGTAACTATTGATATTCATAATGGCAAAATGAGAACTGAAGGGCTGACATTCGTTAAAAAACAAAAAAACAAAAAAACCCTTTGAATCTTAAAAACCTTCAAATGCATTTGATGCATTACATTCTTTAGGAAATATTTTTTAAAACCCCATACACTCCATCTCTGCTAACTTATTCTTGTTCTAAATATCTTATTAACCATGTGTCATATTCCCTAACTAAGCCAAATAATGGAGCCAGGTATCTTTTGTTCCTTACAAAAGACAATATCACCATATAGTTTCAGTTAAAAATAGTTGTGCAGTATTTTTCTCCCTTAGCAGTAGCTGGGTTCTAAATATTTGTTTAGTGTGTGCTTTATGAAAGCCACTGGAGTAGTCACTTTCCTGCATGCATTTTCACTGGGTCCCTACTTTACAGAAGAGCAGACTGAGACCAGAAGATTAAATAACTACCTGAAAATAACATATAGTAAGTAAATGGCATATCATAGCATAGTTCAAACCCAGGTTTTCTAGAATCTGCCGAGGGCTCCATCTGTTAGACCATGCTACCCATATTTTGTCTTTAGGCTTTTCTTACTGGGAGACAGGATACTTAACAAATGGTATTGAATAAAATTCAGATTATGTAAAGATCAGAATTCAACGGGAGCTCTGAACTTGTAATAATATATTTTCCCCTCAGCCCTGCATTGTGGAACCAAATTATAAAGTTTCGTAGTTTACCAATGTAACCTAGTAGAGAGGTAGTTCACAGTCATGCAAGTAAGATCTTTGTTTCATTCAGTTGTTTGCCACATTGGGTCAATAATGTGTTCTAACTATAACTGATAAAATTCATGGAGTTAAATTTTTATATGCTACTATATGTCATCTGGGGTAGGTTCTCTGGTGTGGTAGAAGACGTGAAGAACATTAAAATATCAACCTGGGATGTCCAAACTATCTTGTTAAACCTGTTTAGTGCTGACACTATACTAATAGGCCATGCTTTGAACATAGTCTGTACCCTTAGGTAAAGAATTACAAGCCAACATATCTTTTTACAAAAATAAATTTATGAAACCACATGTGTTAAGAGAGTCATTATCATTATGTTATAAGTGATACTTGATTTGCACTGTTAACCAAGAAGACAATAATCGCTGTCTGTGCTGGTGATACAGCCGAACTACCACAAACCAGAAGCAGTGTCACACAGTCCACAGCATCTGGCTCATCAAGATCAGAAAGAATAGTCCCTCGTCAATTATGGTAAAACCCAAACCATTGTTTTGACAAACTTTCCTTAATAATCAAATAAACAAGACTAAGTTCATTAGCTGATTATTTTATTCACGTACTTAGGGGTCCTTTACCACGTTAAATCAGGCAGGCTCAAAATTAAATGTTAGATTCATTTTCTTGGCATAATAGACTTGAAAACCTTTCCTTAATATACTCCAGGTTAAAATGTGTGTGTTTTGCTCTATGTTCTAGACCTGGGCCAGTAAACTATGGCCCATGGACTGGCCACCTGTTTTTCTAAATATTTTTCTTGGAATGGAGCCATAATACCCACTCACTTACATATCTTGTATGGCTGCTTTCACACTTTAATGATATTGTTGAGTAGTTGTGAAAGATCATGTGACTTGCAAGCTGAAAATATTAAATCTGGCACTTTTAGAAAAAGCTTGCCCACCCCATTGTGGAACAGTGCTATCCAAAATAACTTTCTATTCTACATTTGCACTACCCAATGTAGTAGACACTAGGCACATGTGGCTGTTGAGCACCTGAAAGATGTCTTATGTGACTGAGGAAATGCATTTCTAATTTTGTTTAATTTGAATTGGAATTTGAATTTCAACAGTCCCATAAAGCCTGTGGCTACTACATTCCACAATACAGCTCTAGAACTTTGGGAGCCTTTAGCTGAATATTTGTGTCAACTGCCCCTAGGACTAGCCTTCATGCAGGGAAGGGATAGCTTTTCTTCAGTGCAAAAATATGAGTAAAGGCCATTTAATTTTCATAGATGAATATCAGCCTTTTTCTTGATAAAGCTGGTATCCAAAGTATAGGATATTTATTTAAAAGAACAGTATTGTCTCTGCATGTGACAAATGAGACTGGAATGTGCTTGCATCTGGACCTTACCAAACTGAGAAAAGAGATTTGGGGACATGAGTTTTCCATAAGAAAAGAGGGGTATCCTCTTGTCCCCTCCAAAACATCATCTCCCAAACTGCACCTCTCACTGTGACTTTCCTGTCCCTGATTTCTCAGGTCCTGCATGTCCTCCAGACCAGAACATTTCAAAACATCACATTTCCTCATTCCTTGGAATCATTCTGTTTCTTCCACCCAGATGACTCATGGATTTTCATATTTTTCTCTATTTCCACCATCAACTTCTTTTAGAGTCATCTTCTTAGGGAAACTTCCCTTGTCCCCCAAGCTGAGTTTTGTCTGTTCCAACCCCTATTTCACCTTTCCCCACTATTCAGAAAATCCCTGAGAGGAGGGACACTGTGCTAGGATGCCCCAAAGTGGTATCTGCTTTGGGAGTTCCCCACTCCCTCCTTCTCCCATGCAGCTTCCTCATCATTTCCCTTCTTCTTGTGCTCTGTGCTCCCTACACACTACTTTGCAGGTAGGAACCAGTGTTGAGCATGATGGCTGGCACAATAATCATTTAAAGTGTTATGTCAGGCAAGGCATAGTAGGTACTAAATTGTAAATTTCTGACTCCTCATTTCTTAGTCTTGAAATTACTCTTGTTCTCAGGCTAATCTGTAAATGCTTCTTTCAAAGTAAAGTTCTTCTAATAAGGAATCCAAACCAGTACTTGACTTTCTGGGCTCTTAGATTATCTGACCCCTCTCCCTTCATATCTATTCTATCGTATTTTCCACGTCACCAAACTTCAGTAAAAACATATTCAGCTTCTTCCATGTGTAATCCTAGGGGATTTGGAGCTAGATGGGCCTGAGCTCTTGTGTGTGCCTTCTCCCCAGAGGCAGACAAGCAAACCACAGAAATGCGATATGGCATGCACTGAATTGGGGTGTGCCCCTCTCAGCCAAGTCACAATGTGGGCAGAACCTGGCTCTCTGCCACCCTGAGTGCTTGTGAGAACCTCTCTGCCCTGATGTTGCCCTCTGATGGTTCCTCATGGTGGGAAAGTTTGGACTCGGAAGTCAGACTGCTTAGATTTGATTTCCTTCAGCTCTACTAAGTAAGTTTAGGCAAGTTTTTTAACCTCTCAAAATTTCAATTTCCTTGTCTATGAAGAGGAACAATAAAAATACCTATCTCATTAGGTTACTCTGCAAAGTACAGCAGGATGATCTATACAGTATACTTAGTCCAGTAACTGACACATCACGACTGTTGCCTGGTCTTGTATCATAGTCCTTGTTCCTACATAGTTATTGCTGCTATCAGCATCCTTATTTTGGGGTTTTTACTTTGATTTGACAGTTAAAGGTTTTTTAAATTTTTATTTGATAGTTAATTGATACTTCCATTGTGGATATATCGGTTATGTTTCCTCATCAGCTAGGCTTGCCTCACGAAAGATCCCTTAGGAGTCTAATGGTTGATTACCTGCAGAAAATCCTTCAGGACGATAGTAAGAGCCCATTTGCTCATGACTAATGTCAAGACCCTCAGTCCGACTTGACTGAACAACAGTGAGGTTCTTCATAAAGGTTTACTGTCTAAGATGCTTAGGGTAGGAGAACAGGTTCTTTTCTGGGGGTTCTCTCCTCTGGTGGAGAATCCTAAAGCACCTGCCTGTGCTTGTGTAAAAACCATTATATGCCATTGTCTGGTATAGTTCTGGATGTTCCTCATGAATCAGAACAGCAACCTCACTGAGAACAGTAGTCAGATCATTGTGCCTGGCCTTTGAATTCATGCACAGAACTTTTGTTGGTGTGGAGATCTAATTCCATTCTAAATTTTGCTGTATACTTCTTTTCATAAGTGCTTTTCATTAAAACAAATGAGGTTCTTTCTACAATTGATTGGGTCCAGGTTATCTCACCAAAAGAAAATTTGTGTGTGTGTGTGTGTGTTGTATAGCTCAAATTCAGTCATGTGTGAATTTGATTTATACCAGGTTTGTATATCTTGCTGTCAATTTTTCTATTTCTGCTTTTTCTGACAAAATATACCCAATGTTAAACAAGTTAATCAAGTACAACAAATCTAGCCACCACTTACCTGTTTGTGGCATTGCTATATACACAGTTTCACCAGTGTCTGGCTTGGAATGGAGGATACCTGTATATCCGTGCATGCCCATATAGGCCCTTCCTGTGCACAAACAGTAGAGCAAGTTAACTTTAAGTATGTTAAAATTATATTGTACTGCTATGTTTCTAAAGATGTTTGAGATATGGATGTTCCTCTGATCATGTCATTCATTATACAAAATTATTTCATTCTACGATGAACTTACACTCCTCGCCAGAGAATCTTTTACATCCTTTGCTTTGTTAAGAATACTAATTTCAGAAAGAATTTCCACAACATTCTATTATAGAATTTGTAGGGCCTTCTGTTGAAAATAATCTTGAACTGTGGACATAATCTTTCAGTTAACCTATTTAAAACAAAATCTTCTAAAAGTTAACAAAATATCATAGCTTTCTTGGGCTAAGTCACAAATAAGGAAATGAAAACTATTACACCATTTTAGAAGTATTGACCATATGACTTTTCTCACCCAATCTCAGATATCATTTATTATTCTCACCAGAACTATACAGCTTTATGTTTTGGGTAAATTTTATTTACTTTTTAAAACCATATAAACTTGTGCCTAAAGTTGTTCTTTTATTTAGAGAGATTCCTTTTTTTTTTTTTTAAAAAACATTCAACATTTCTGGCTTCTAGCCAGATGTCTTCGTTTAGTGATCCCTCCACTTTCTTCTCATACCTCCCTGGGAAGGAGATACACACCTGAGGGTACTGATGTGCTAGCCAATCACTGCAAGGTAGTGATAATGTGACAGAGGAAATGCTACCTAGAAAAAGAACAATGCTTGTTAATCTAGTACATTCGTGTAAAACATTTATAAAGCAACCATCATTGGAGGTCGTATTAGGTATTAATGATATTTCAGTAGGTGACCGGTGTTAACTTTGTTATAAACATAAATTAAAGGCTTAATTTTGAGAAATATGTAGGTAACATCAGAGATTATGGTTATCTTAGGTCTAACACTTGAAAAAATATTCTGTACTATTTGGAGGTCACAATTCTAGTGAAAATGCAAAAGCCTGCATTGAACTAGCCATTTGGAAGGTAAAAGAAGATGTGAAAGGAAAGAAGTAGTCACTTCGCCCAATAACATCTTTCCTCTCTGCGTTGCTGTTTCGGTGACTCCTCTGGCCCCTACTACTGGTGGTAGAGTTTGGTCAATGATGGTATGGGGTTTCTGGACACTTTCAAAGAGAAGAGGAGGAGGAAAAGTGCTGTTGAGGTTGACTTATTACATTTTAAAGGTTACATTTCCACAGTAATTTCTAAAATTGGGACTGGAGCCAGGGGGAGGGGATAAAGAGAAATAAAGTTGGTTTGAATTTTCAGCTCATCTTCAAAGTAGTGGAAGATGGTTTAGATTTGAAGCAATGAGTCTGACTTTCATGAGGATCATTTCTCAGGTTACCTGCATTTCTTTCTCCTCTGAGATACCTGAAACAATCATACTTCTTGAACTTGAAAACATCTTTACCTTTACCAATAACATTGTAACAGATTTCTTTAGCTCTCCTATTCATAAATAGAAGTTGAGATTTTTCTCCCCCTCACAAAATATACAGAAGTAAATGCAAAGTTTCCAGTGCACTCTATTGACATAAAGGTTTTGGTCATCTGACTATTGTGTAATGTGTTTTTATTGTAACTTGTGCAGTTACTTAATTTTTCTTTTTTTTTTTTTTTTTGAGACGGAGTCTTGCTCTGTCGCCCAGGCTGGAGTGCAGTGGCCGGATCTCAGCTCACTGCAAGCTCTGCCTCCTGGGTTTACGCCATTCTCCTGGCTCAGCCTCCCAAGTAGCTGGGACTACAGGCGCTCGCCACGTCATCCGGCTAGTTTTTTGTATTTTTTAGTAGAGACGGGATTTCACCGTGTTAGCCAGGATGGTCTCGATCTCCTGACCTCGTGATCCGCCCGTCTCGGCCTCCCAAAGTGCTGGGATTACAGGCTTGAGCCACCGCGCCCGGCAGTTTCTTAATTTTTATTCATAACAACTCACTGATTATTTAAGGCAGTCTAATATGGATCTTCTAAACATAGTAAGTTCTAGTCTATATCCCCAATACCTGAATTGTCTAATCTCTTTAGGGGGTACTTCTTTCTTGATAGAGATAGAGATAGAAATATATAGATATATATATATAAAGTATATAAATTTATATAGAGATACATATGTATATATAGAGAGAAATATATAAATACAGCAAGAGGATCTGACTCTATCACTCAGGCTGGAGTGCAGTGGCATGATCGTAGCTGACTGCAGCCTTGAACTCCTGGGCTCAAGTAATTCTCCCACCTCAGCTTCCCAAGTAGCTGGGACCACAGGTACACTCCACCATGCCCAGCTAGTTTTATTTTTTGTAGAGAAAGTCTTGCTATGTTGCCCAGGCTGTTCTCAAACTCCAGGACTCAGGTGATTCTATATCTTGGCTATTGTGAATAATGCAGCAAACATGAGCGTATAGACATTTCTTTGATATACTGACGTAATGTCCTTTGAATATATATCAAGTAACGTAATTGCTGGATCATATAGTAGTTCTATTCTAACTTATTGAGAAACTGCCATTCTGTTTTCCATAATGGCTGTACTAATTTACATTCCCACCAACAGTGTGCAAGGATTCCCTTTTCTACACATTCTCATTAACGCTTGTTATTGTTCATCTTTTTGTTAATAGCCATTCTAACAAATGTGAGGTGATAACTCATTGTGGTTTTAATTTGTATTATTCTGATTATTAGTGATGTTGAGCATTTTCTTCATATACCTGTTGGTCATATGTATGTCTTATTTTGAGAAATGATTTATTCAGGCCCTTTGTCTATTTTTTCAATTATTTGTTTTCTTACCATTGAGTTGTTTGCGTTCCTTGTGTATTTTGAGTATCAACTCTTATCAGATGGATGGTTTGCAAACATATTCTCCCATTTTGTAGGCTGTCTCTTCACTTTGTTGATTGTTTCCTTTGTTGTGAAGTTTTTAGTTTGATATAATCCCGTTTGTCTGGTTTTTCATTGCCTGTGTTTTTAGGGTCATATCTATAAAATCTTTGCTCAGACCAATGTCATGGAGTTTAACCCTGTGATTACCTTAGTACCCCTAGAATTACTTCTAGTAGTTTTACAGTTTCCAGTCTTATGTTTAAGTCTTCCATCCATTTTGAGTTGATTTTTGTATGTGGTGTGAGATGGGGAGTTAATTTCATTCTTCTGCATATGAATATCCAGTTTTCCTAGCACAATTTATTGAAGAAACTATTGTTTCCCCATTGTGTGTTCTTGGCATTTTGTTAAAAATTGATGACAAATATGTAGATTTAATTCTGGACTCTCTATGTTGCTTCATTGGTCCATATGTCTGTTTTTATGTCAGTACTATACTGTTTTGATGACTATAGCTTTGTAGTAGATGTTGAAATCAAGTAGATGCCTCCAGATTTGTTCTCTTGCTCAAGGTTTCATTGGGCATTTGGGGTCTTTTGTGGTTCCATACAAACTTTAAGGTTGTCTTTTCTATCTCTGTAAAACATGCCATTAGAATTTTGATAAGTATTGAATCTGTGGATCATACTGGGTAGTATGGACATTTTAACAATATTGATTCTTACAGTCTGTGAATGTAGAAAATTCTTTTTTTTTTGTACTGCTGAATATTTATTATTATTTTTTTTAATTTAAGTTCTAGGGTACATGTGCACAATGTGCAGGTTTGTTACATATGTATACATGTGCCATGTTGGTGTGCTGCACCCATTAACTCATCATTTACATTAGGTATATCTCCTAATGCTATCCCTCCCCCCTACACCCTTCCCACAATAGGACCCCATGTGTGGTGTTCCCCTTCCTGTGTACAAGTGATCTCATTGTTCAATTCCCACCTATGAGTGAGAACATGCAGTGTTTGGTTTTCTGTTCTTGCGATAGTTTGCTGAGAGTGATGGTTTCCAGCTGCAACAGCTGCAACCATGTCCCTACAAAGGACACAAACTCATCCTTTTTTATGGCTGCATAGTATTCCATGGTGTATATGTGCCACATTTTCTTAATCTGGTCTGTCACTGATGGACATTTGGGTTGATTCCAAGTCTTTGCTATTGTGAATAGTGTCGCAATAAACATACGTGTGCATGTGTCTTTATAGCAGCATGACTTATAATCCTTTGGGTATATACCCAGTAATGGGATGGCTGGGTCAAATGGTATTTCTAGTTCTAAATTCTTGAGGAATTGCCACACTGTTTTCCACAATGGTTGAACTAGTTTACAGTCCCACCAACAGTGTAAAAGTATTCCTATTTCTCCACATCCTCTCCAGAACCTGTTGTTTCCTGATTTTTTAATGATTGCCATTCTAACTGGTGTGAAATGGTATCTCATTGTGGTTTTGATTTGCATTTCTCTGATGGCCAGTGATGATGAGCATTTTTTCATGTGTCTGCTGGCTGTATGAATATCTTCTTTTGAGAAGTGTCTGTTCATATCCTTTCCCCACTTTTTGATGGGGTTGTTTGTTTTTTCTCTTGTAAATTTGATTGAGTTCTTTATAGGTTCTGGATATTAGTCCTTTGTCAGATGAGTAGATTGCAAACATTTTCTCCCATTCTGTAGGTTGCCTGTTCACTCTGATGGTAGTTTCTTTTGCTGTGCAGAAGTTCTTTAGTTTAATTAGATCCCATTTGTCAAATTTGGCTTTTATTGCCATTGCTTTTGGTGTTTTAGACATGAAGTTTTGCCCACGCCTATGTCCTCAATAGTATTGCCTAGGTTTTCTTCTAGGGTTTTTATGGTTTTGGGTCTAACATTTAAGTCCCTAATCCATGCTGAATTAATTTTTGTATAAGGAGTAAGGAAAGGATCCAGTTTCAGCTTTCTACTTACGACTAGCCAGTTTTCCCAGCACCATTTATTAAATAGGGAGTCCTTTCCCCATTTCTTGTTTTTCTCAGGTTTGTCAAAGATGAGATGGCTGTAGATGTGTGGCATTATTTCTGAGGGCTCTGTTCTGTTCCATTGGTCTATATCTCTGTTTTGGTACCAGCACCATGCTGTTTTGGTTACTGTAGCCTTGTAGTATAG
>NW_012117988.1:0-48689 GCF_000951035.1 Colobus angolensis palliatus | reverse complement strand
CCATATTTCTTGGAGGCTTTGTTCATTTCTTTTTACTCTTTTTTCTCTACACTTCTCTTCTCACTTCATTTCATTCATTTGATCTTCAATCGCTGATAGTCTTTCTTCCAGTTGATTGAGTCAGTTACTGAAGCTTGTGCATTTCACGTGGTTCTTGTGTTATGGTTTTCATCTCCATCAGTTCTTTTAAGGCCATCTCTACATTGGTTATTCTAGTTAGCCATTCGTCAAATCTTTTTTCAAGGCTTTTAGTTTGTAGTTTCTTTGTGCTGCTTACATAGTTCCTCCTTTAGCTCTGAGAAGTTTGATTGACTGAAGCCTTCTTCTCTCAACTCATCAAAGTCATTCTCCATCCAGCTTTGTTCTGTTGCTGGCGATGAGCTGCGTTCCTTTGGAGGGGGAGATGTACTCTGATTTTTTGAATTTCCAGATTGTCTGCACTGCTTTTTCCCTATCTTTGTGGTTTTAACTGCCTCTCGTCTTTGATGATGGTGATGTACTGATGGGGTTTTTGTGTGGGTGTCCTTTCTGTTTGTTAGTTTTCCTTCTAACAGTCAGGACCCTCAGCTGTAGGTCTGTTGGAGTTTGCTTGAGGTCCACTCCAGACCCTGTTTGCCTGGGTATCAGCAAAGGAGGCTGCAGAAGATAGAATATTGCTGAACAGCGAGTGTTGCTGTCTGATTCTTGCTCTGGAAGCTTCGTCTCAGAGATGTACCCTGCTGTATGAGGTGTGCGGTGTCGGTCTGCACCTAGTGGGGGATGTCTCCCAGTTAGGCTACTCAGGGGTCAGGTACCCACTTGAGCAGGCAGTCTGTCCATTCTCAGATCTCAACCTCTATGCTGGGAGATCCGCTGCTCTCTTCAAGGCTGTCAGACAGGGGCATTTACCTCTGCCGAGGTTTCTGCTGCTTTTTTTTTAGCTATGCCCTGTCACCAGAGGAGGAGTCTACAGAGGCAGGCTGGCCTCCTTGAGCTGTGGTGGGTTCCACCCAATTTGAGCTTTTTGGAGGCTTTGTTTACCTACTTAAGTCTCGGCAATGGCGGGTGCCCCTCTCCCAGCCTCGCTGCCACTTTGCAGTTAGATCTCAGACTGCTGTGCTAGCAATGAGGGAGGCTCCATGGGCATGGGACCCTCTGGGCCAGGTGTGGGATATAATCTCCTGGTATGCCATTTGCTAAGACCCTTGGTAAAGTGCAGTGTTAGGGTGGGAGTTACCCAATTTTCCAGGTGTTGTGTGTCTCAACTTCCTTTGGCTAGGAAAAGGAATTCTCTTCCCCCTTGTGCTTCCCAGGTGAGGAAAAATTTTCAGCTTTCACCATTGAGTATAATGTTAGCTAGGAGATTGTCCTATACGGTGTTCACTGGGTTAAGATACATTCCTTTTTATACCGATTTTGTTGAGAATTTGTATCATGAAGAGATTTTGTTACATGGCTTTTCTACCTGTATTGAGATGATCATATGGTTTTTGCACTTCTTTCTGTTAATGCCATGTGTCACATGTATTGATCTGCATATACCAACCCATCCTTGCAACCTAGGGATAAATCACACTTAATTATGGTGAATCATCCTTTTATGTGCTGTTGAATTTGGTTTGCTAGTTTTTTGTTGAAGATTTTTGCATCTGTGTTCACCAGGGATATTAGCCTACAATTTTCTTTTCTTATAGTGTCCTTATCTGGCTTTGGCATCATAAAATGAACTTGGAGGTTTTCCTTCCTTTTCAGTATTTTTTGAAAGAGTTTGAGAAGAATTGGTATTATTTCTTCCCTAAATGTTTGATAGAATTCACCAGTGAAGCCGTCAGGTGCTAGGCTTTTCTTTCATGGGAGGCTTATTACTGGCTCATAATCTCCTTACTGGTTATTTGTTTGCTCAGGTTTTCTATTTATTAATGATTCAGTCTTGGTAGGTGGTATGTATCTAGAAATCTGTCAATTTCTTCTAAATTATTTGTTGGCATATAGTTGTTCATATTAGTCACTTATGATTTTTCTTATTTCTGTAATATTTCTATCCAGATCTATTAACATTTGCTTTATGTATTTAGGATGCTCTGACATTGGGTGCATACATATTTACAGTTACTTTATCTACTTGATAAATTGCTCTTTTTATTATTATATAATGTCTTTGTCTTGTTACAGTTTTTGGCATAAAATCTATTTTATATAAATATAGACATTCCTGTACTCTTTTTGTTTCTATTTGCATGGAATACCTTTTTCTATCCTTACACTCTTATTCTGTGTGTATCTTTAAAAGTGAAGTGAGTCTCTGTAGGCAGCAAATAATTGGGTCTTATTTTTTTATTCAGCCAATCTTTGTCTTTTGATTGGAGAATTTAACATTTACATTCAAGGTAATTATTGACATGTAAGGACTTACTATTGCCATTTTGTTCATTGTTTTCTGTTTGGTCTGTAGATCTTTTTCCTTAAGATGATTTTCTCTAGTGGTATGTGTTTTGATTTCTTACTTTTTTGTCTTTTGTGTATCTTGTGTAGATTTTTGCTAGGTTACCAGGAGGCTTATATAAAATATCTTACAGTTATAATAGACTAAGCTGATAATAACTTAATTTTGATCGAATAAAGTAACTACACTTTTCTTCCACCCCCAACATTTTTTGATGTCACAATTTATATTTTTTATATTGCATATCCCTTATCAAATGATTATAGCTATTATTTGTGATAGCTTTCCATTTTAACATTCATACTAAAGGTAATGATTTATACACCACAATTACAGTATTATTCTGAATTTGTGTGATAGCTTTTACCAATGACTTTCATATTTTCATGCTATTAAATTAGCATCCTTTTCACTCAGCTTTAACTCCCTTTAGCATTTCCTATAAGTCAGATGTAGGGGTAATGAAATCCCTCAGCTTTTGTCAGGGAAACTCTTTATTTCTTCATTTCTGAAGGACAGCCTTACCAGATGCAGGATTCTTGGTTGGCGTTATTTTCTCTTCAGAACTTTGACTATATCATTCCACTCTCTCCTGGCCTGTAACATTTCTGCTAAGAAATTGGCTGCTAGCCTTATTGGAACTCCATTATATATGTTAATCTTCTTTTTCTTTGCGGCTTTCATGATCCTGTTTGCTTTTTGACAGTTTGATTATAATATATCTTGCTGTAATATTATTTGGATTGAATCTGTTTGGAGACTTTTGACCTTTCTGTACCTAAATATTTATATTTCCCCAGATTTGGAAAGTGTTATGCTATTTATTTCTTTAAATAAGCTTTCTTATCCCTTTCTGTCTCTTCTCCTTCTTGAACTCTTACAACTCAAACATGTGCTCTTCTGATGCTGTCTCACAAATTCCATAGGTGTTCTTCATTATTTTTCATCCTTCCCCCCAACCCCATGACTACATATTTTCAAATCACATATTTGAATTCACAGATTCTTCTGCTGGATCAATTCTGTTGTTGATGTTGTCTACTGCATTTTGCATTTCACTTATTTTTCAGCTCCAGAATGTTGGGGTTTTTAAATATAATTTCAATCTGTTAAACTTCTCATTTTGATTGTTTACTGTTTCCATGATTTTATTGAATCATTTCTCTGAATGCTCTTGAAGTTTGCTGAGCTTTCTTAAAACAATTCTTTTCAATTCTTTACCAGGCAGTTTGTGTATTTCTTTGGGGTTAGTTACTAGATTATTGTGCTCTTTTGGTGGTGTTGTCTTTTTCTTTTTTATGTTTCTTGTTGCTTATGTTGATACCTGTGCATTTGGTGGAGCAGTCACCTTTTGTAAAACTCATGGGCTCGTTTTGCTGTGGAAAGACCTTCCTCTCCATGGAATATAAGACCATTTGCTGACTGAGCTGCAGTAGTTCGGGCACCAGCTATGTCTGCAGAGGTTGGTGTTGACAAAGGTGGCAGGGCTCCTCAGTGGTCTGGTCAACACTGTGGATGTCCACAGTGCCAGCAAAGGTTGTTGGGGTCTTCAGAGACAATGGCTGAGAAGATCCTCCTGATCTCTTTTTTCCCACTAGGGAAGTTATAGCTGAGAGGGTATGTCTTGGCACTGGGTCTGGTTAGTGGACTGTCTTGCAGTAGTGACAATACCAGTATTTGAGTGGTACCTGTGGAACAGCCATGGAGCTGAGGCCTGAAGCATGAGAACATGTGGAGGGCCTATCGCTATGAGATCTGGGAATTAATGGCATTGGTGCCTGAGGCACAAGCAACCCTCCTACAGTAACAGTATGCAAGCCACAGATGCTTCTGGATCAGCTGGTAGAGCCAAGAATGGGAGCACAGACATGCACAGTGTTAGCGAAGCTCCAGAGTCAGCAAGGCCTGGTTCTCTATGGTGGCTGAGCTGGTGGCTTGAGGCACAGGCACCCTGTCTGTCATGTTGGCAGTAGTTTTGAGCTACAAATGCTTGTGAAGTAGCCAGGGAGCCAAGAATGGAAACACAGGTGTACACAGAGTTAGCATGGCTCTAGGGTTAGGATGGAGCCTAGTTATCCATGTGGATGAACTGGTATGCAGAATATGGACTCTAGGGCTCAGAGTACAAACTAGCTCACTATGGCAGTCGCTCCAGTGTCCGAGACATGGGTGGGCCCAATGTAGCCACAGAGCCTAAGACTGGAGCTTGTGGGCTCTTATGAAGTGGCTGCAGCTCAAAGATTGAGGTATGTACAGGATTAGAAGAAATGGTGGCTCCTGTCTTAAAGTGGCTCAACAGCAGCCACTTCTGTGGGTAGGGGTTGTTAGGGATGTACATTTCATTTTCTAGGGTTCTCCAGTGGGAATGGCTATCTGATACCTCAGTGGCAGGAGATGCTGGTATCCTCTGCAAAGCAGGTCACTGGTGACCACAGTAGTTCTGCTGTGTGGCTCATACGAAGGCCTCCACCTTACTTTGTTTCTAGACATCTCCTGGTGTATTAGGTATGCTGATCACAATCCTTTCTGTGTGGTTATTCTCCATTATTGTGCTCCACTGTATTGCTGCAGATCCTATAATGAGCCTTTGCACTCCCTCTGGGTTGTTATGGTATGTGAATAGTTGTCTGTATTTATTTATTTTGTGTGTGTAGGCAGATAAAGGCTGGCATCTCTTAGTCTGCCCTCTTGGCGATGACATGCTGCACCAATATTTCAGTGGCTTTTCATTCATGTTTCCATTTAGTTAAGTTCCATTTAGGTACTGTTATAAAGAGCAGCCTTTATTTTGCTCTGTGTCTTTGCTTGAATATGCTGTTGGGAATAAAGAGTGTTCCGGATGAATTCAGTTGCCTAGTTGTAATTTCTGAATACATAAGAATATGTAAAGTTTGTGCAGCAGGTAGAACTACAATAGGTTCTCAAAGTTCTTGATAGGTTCTTGGAAACTGACTTAAGTGAAATGATGTACTACTGTATGCTATAGACACTTAACTCTTCTTTCTTTTTTTATTGTACTTTAAGCTCTGGGGTACATGTGCAGAACGTGCAGGTTTGTTACATAGGTATACACATGCCATGGTGGTTTGCTGCACCCATCAACCCACCATCTACATTAGGTACTTCTCCTAATGCTATCCCTCCTCCAGAGAGGCCCCCACCCCTGAGAGGCTCTGCTGTGTGATGCCCCCTACATGCCCCGTGTCCATGTGTTCTTATTGTTCAACTCCCACCTATGAGTGAGAACATGTAGTTTGGTTTTCTGTTCTCGTGTTAGTTTGCTGAGAATGATAGTTTCCAGCTGCATCCATGTCCCTCCAAAGGACATTGAACGCATCCTTTTTTATGGCTGCATAGTGTTCTATGGTGTATACGTGCCATATTTTATCTAGTCTGTTATTGATGAGCATTTGGGTTGGTTCCAAATCTTTGCTATTGTGAACAGTGCCACAACATACATAAGTGTGCATGTGTTTTTATAGTAGAATGATTTATAATCCTTTGGGTATATACCCAGTAATGGGATTGCTGGGTCAAATGGTATTTCTGGTTCTAGATCCTTGAGGAATTGCCACACTGTCTTCCACAATGATTGAACTAATTTACACTTTCAACAGCAGTGTAAAAGTGTTCCTATTTCTCCACATCCTCTCCAGCATCTGTTGTTTCCTGACTTTTTAATGATTGCCATTCTAACTGGTGTGAGATGGTATCTCATTGTGGTTTTGATTTGCATGTCTCTCATGACCAGTGATGATGTGTTTTTTTTTTTTCATATGTTTGTTGACTGCATAAATGTCTTTTGAGAACTGTCTGTCCATATCCTTTGCCCACTTTTTGATGGGGTTGTTTTTTTCTTGTAAATTTAAGTTTTTTTGTAGATTCTGGATATTAGCTCTTTGTCAGATGGAGAGATTGCAAAAATTTTCTCCCATTTTATAGGTTGCCTGTTCATGCTGATGATAGTTTCTTTTGCTGTGCAGAAGCTCTTTAGTTTGATTAGATCCCATTTGTCAATTCTGGCTTTTGTTGCCATTGCTTTTGGTGTTTTAGTCATGAAGTCTTTGCCCATGCGTATGTCCTGAATGGTATGGCCTAGGTTTTCTTCTAGGGTTTTTATCTTTTTAGATTTTACATTTAAGTCTTTAATCCATCTTGAGTTAATTTTTGTATAAGGTGTGAGGAAGGGATCCAGTTTTGGTTTTCTGCATATGGCTAGCCAGTTTTCCTAACACCATTCATTAAATAGGGAATCCTTTCTCCGTTGCTTGTTTTTGTCAGGTTTGTCAAAGATCAGATGCTTGTAGATGTGTGGTGTTATTCCTGAGGCCTCTGTTCTGTTCCATTGGTCTATGTATCTGTTTTGGTACCAGTACCATGCTGTTTTGGTTACTGTAGCCTTGTAGTATAGTTTGAAGTCAGGTCGGGTGATACCTCCAATTTTGTTCTTTTTGCTTAGGATTGTCTTGGCTATGCAGGCTCTTTTTTGGTTCCATATAAAATTTAAAGTAGTTTTTTCTAATTCTGTGAAGAAAGTCAATGGTAGCTTGATGGGGATAGCATCTTGTTTCTATCAATTACCCTATGGTAAAATTGGTTTCATTATATAGCACTGCAGTTTCCATGAACCTATCGATGACATTAAGTGAGGACTCTATTTAACATTGTAACATAATTAAAAGGAATTCCAATTCTAAGCCCTTGGTTCACACTAGAACACTCCCAAAGGTGTACTTCCTGTTGCAAGAAAAAGAACTAGGCAGTAGAACACTTCTAGGAGAATTTTCAATCTGGTGAGTTTCAGATTCCATATCTAGTGGAGTATACTCGCCAACTGCTCTATGTGCTAGGGATGGATAATTTAAAGCATTTTTCTTTAAAGTATAATAAGGACATGTGGCAATAGCTATGAGACACACTCCTGGATGAGACGTGAGTAGGCAAGACATTTATTCACTCATGATATAACAGTGCAAAGTGTGCCTACAGTATACAAAGTAAACTCACAACTCATCAAAACTAAAACTTTTTACAATGTGCAATACATGTAGGGATATTAATTCAATATATAAATGTCACATGTCTCCCAAATGTCACCCAGCCTTTCTGTTATTTCTTAAAATATACAAGTCAATATTACCAGAGAAAAGAAAAGAAAAAAAAATCCCATTATTTTATCTTAAACTTATGTATACTTCTCTAAAGATTCTTAGGCTTGTAAGGAATGAGATTTAAGTCTATTTTTAGATGTTAGCATTCTGGACTGACTTGCAGGCTGTGGAAACACAAGACAGTTGGTCACATGACTAAATGAAATGGGACTGGCTGCTACAGGCGAGGGATAAAACTGAGAGAGAGGAATCTGAGATTTTTCAGTCTCTTAAATATTAACCTATGTCTTGTTAGAATTCATATATTTCTCTCACTAAACCTGTGCTATCAGGGTCATTGTTAGGTTTATTAACAATATTTTACTTTGACACAGCAAAACATTTAATAGCATTCAATATAAAGGTAAATATCAAAATATCTAGGACAATAATGAGTTATGCATTATACTAATTGTACTCACGCCTTCCTGTGAAGTCCACATTTTTAAAAAAATATATTATTGCATATGAAACCACAAACAGGCATTCTGATTTCAGCACATTCTTACTCAAAACAGTATATACAGTCCTATTAGAGTCAGAGCATACTATACAGATCCATGCATGGGATCTATAGTGGTGAAGGTCCCAGGTGTACAGCACATATGTACACTTCTATATCACATCTCGTGGCAGAGGCATGCTTTCTCAGCAGGTGTCAAGGGTCTCCCATGCCAGTGAAAGGGAAACAGAGGGCATACAGATGTTCTGTCCTAGGCCGCTTCTTCAGCAGAACAGTCAATTCCTGCATAAGTAAACTTCTCATAAAGCGTGGTATTCACGTAGGTCTGGAAGAATGAGAATGGTTCAGAGACATAGGCTACTTTGATTCCATCTCTGCCAGTGGCAGTTACAGCAATACCTTGGTTTTCTTTGTTTCAACTCAAAATACTAAGAACTTGGGGGATACTTTTCTGTCCTCAGTCCCTCTGTTGTATTTGATGACTTTCTTCCTAAAATGCATCCCCTTGCCTTCTGCAAGTAAGATTTAATACTGTATCCTCAGTTTCTGAGCTTGCCTTTCTCACAGTGTCTTATTGGTACCTCCTAATGTGTTCAGCTTCTCTCGGGTTCCTTCCCCTGTCTGAATCTCATCTTCACATCTCTCTATGTGATCTCACCTGCATCTCTAGTTGAATTACCATTTGGGTTTTGACTATTTCTTTAAACTACATTTACTTTTCTTTTGACTCCCAGATCAGTATAGCCAACTAACTTCTAGAAATTTTTATGGAATTCCTGACCCTCCTCATAGTAACCTGCAGGTCAAGCTCTGTTGTCTACTTGCTGTGTGTCCTCAGTCAAGTCACCCACTTCTGAGTCTATTTCTTCATCTATAAAATTAAAAGGTCAGGCTATATGACTAAAATTCCTTCTAGCTCTAATAGGCTAATTCTGTATGTTATTCCAGTGTGTACATGACTATATCCTGTATAGAAATCTTATTTCACCCCAAAATTGTAACTTCTTCCAAGTTGCGGGAGTTGGGGGATATCCTTTGTTTCTATAATACTTAGGGCCATGTCAAGAAGAACTTCTTCAATTGTTTCAATGTTTTTTATGAACCACCCTGGGCACATCAGGAATTCCAATTAAAGATCTCCTGCCTGACTTTAATACTCACCTTTCGTTCCTCCAACATTCTGTTTAAGGACACCAATATCTGGGCAAATGACGGCCTCTCATAAGGCTTCTCCCGCCAGCATTGTCTCATTAGATCAAACCTTCGAACGCAAAGAATTAAAGGGTTAATTCTATAACTGTGCTTCAGTCCTGGGCATAGCAGGAAAAGAGAAAAGAGAAGGAAGCCAACCAATGCATGGTTATAAAGCTTAACTAGCAGAAGACAAAAGTACAGCACCTGGGAAGTTTCTACTAGGCCTCCCACCTCCCTAAGCAAGTCCCATTTCATCTCCCCATAGATTGAGTTCCTACCCTGGGTACTGTTTCTGCAGGATCTTGGCCTCAGCTATTACAATCATCTAGAAAGAACTGGGTATGTGTCTATAGCAGCATTTCCCTTGGAATGCTGCATCTTTCAAAATGTTAGTGTCTCTTAAAAGGCCCATGCTCAAACTTGTAAAATGGCACCCATTGTATCCCCCTTTAAGAGGGAGGACTTTTAGAAGCACTGTCATTAAAAACAAAGCCTGTTTAACCAGGTGCTATGGACTCAATGTTCATGCCACCCAAAAATCATGTGTTGAAACCATGTGATGGTGTTTGAAGGTAGGTCCTTTGGAAGGTGATTAGGTCATAAGGGTAGAACCCTCATGAATGGATTCGTGCCCTTACAGAAAAGGCCTCAAAGAGCTCTTTTGCTCCTTGTACCACATGAGGACACAGCAGAAAGATGGCCATCTATGAACCAGGAAATGGCTCATGGCCACCAAATCTGCCAATGCTTTCATCTTGGATTTCCCACCTTTCAGAACTGTGAGAAATACATCTCTGTTGTTTATAAGCCACCAAGTTTATGGTATTTTGTTACAGCAGTCGGAAATGACTAAGACAACAGGTTTAACACAAAGTTGCCAACTTAATTGGCCACAGAACTCCTTTCCCCTTGTATCATGTATTTATATCTTGCACAACACGTGAACATAGTTTGGGAAACATTGACTTAAGACAGTGCTTTCTCAATTGTGCTCAGAACTCCTCGTGTGATTAAAATGCAGATTTCTGGAACCTGCCCTAGACTTATAGAATCGATGACTGACAGCGGGGATCAAGAGCCCACATGCTGAACAAATGACTCCAGGGAACCCTATGTGCATAGAAGGCTATCAACCATTGGTTTAGGGTGTCATATCCCAGAACAGCTTATACTTTAACATAAGTTTCTTAAAGACTAAAAAATCTTCTCACCCCTTATGAAGTGAATCTCAAAAGGTAGAATTTTAGGGACTGTCTAGTGATGGTCCAACTATGTCCAGGTTTTTCCAGGATGGTATGTATGCTTCTTATTCCAGTGATATTATTAACACCCTCCCTCACTCTTAGAAGTAGCCCCATTTAGACAATAAATTATTTGTTCAACCTAGAGCCTTGTAGTCTTCAGACATGCCAGTTAGCTTCTACCATGGATAGTGCTGGGAATGGTGGTATCACTACAGGTCATTATATTTCCCCTTGGAAAAAATCTTACTTTTGAAAGTAATCTTAGCAGAAGCAAGGTTCTAGGCAAGAAAATGTATCTTTATTTAAAAAAATTTTTTTTTATTATAAGTCCTGTGATACATGTGGAGAATGTGCAGGTTTGTTATATCCGTATACAAGTGCCATGGCGGTTTGCTGCACCCATCAACCCCTCATCTACATTAGGTATTTCTCCTAATGCTATCCTATCCCCCAACCTGCCGACAGGCCCTGGTGTGTGATGTTTCCTTCCCTGTGTCCATGTGTTCTCGCTGTTCAATTCCCACTTGTGAGTGAGAACATGTGGAGTTGGTTTTCTTTTGTTAGTTTCTAGCTTCATCCATGTCCCTGAAAAGGACATGAACTCATCCTTTCTTATGGCTGCATAGTATTCCATAGTATATATGTACCACATTTTCTTGATCCAGTTTATCATTGAACAGTGCCACAATAAACCTATGTGTGCATGTGTCTTTATAGTAGAATGATTTATAACCCTTTGGGTATATACCCAGTAATGGGATTGCTGGGGCAAATGGTATTTCTGGTTCTAGATCCTTGAGGAATTGCCACACTGTCTTCCACAATGGTTGAACTAATTTACACTCCCACCAACAGTGTAAAAGTGTTCCTATTTCTCCACATCCTCTCCAGCATCTGTTGTTTCCTGACTTTTTAATGATTGCCATTCTAATTGGTGTGAGATGGTATCTCATTGTGGTTTTGATTTGCATTTCTCTAATGACCAGTGATGATGATCTTTTTTTCATATGTTGGCTGCATAAATGTCTTCTTTTGAGAAGTGTCTGTCCATATCCTTTGCCCACTTTTTAATGGGGTTGTTTTTTCTTGTAAATTTGTTGAAGTTCTTTGTGGGTTCTGGATATCAGTCCTTTGTCAGAAGGATAGATTGCAAACATTTTCTCCCATTCTGTAGGTTGCCTGTTCACTCTGATGATTGTTTCTTTCGCTGTGCAGAAGCTTTTTAGTTTAATTAGATCCCATTTGTCAATTTTGGCTTTTGTTGCCATTGCTCTTGATGTTTTAGTCATGAAGTCTTTTGCCTGTGCCTATGTCCTGAATGGTATTGTCTAAGTTTTCTTCTAGGGTTTTTATGGTTTCAGATCTTACATTTAAGTCTTTAATCCATCTTGAGATAATTTTTGTATAAGGTGTAAGGAAGAGGTCCAGTTTCAGTTTTCTGCATATAGCTAGCCAGTTTTCCCAACATCATTTATTAAATAGGCAATCCTTTCCCCATTGTTTGTGTCAGGTTTGTCAAAGACCAGATGGTTGTAGATGTGTGGTGTTATTCCTGAGGCCTCTGTCCTGTTTCTTTGGTATCTCTGTTTTGGAACTAGTACCATGCTGTTTTGGTTATTGTAGCCTTCTAGTACAGTTTGAAGTCAGGCAGTGTGATGCCTTCAGTTTTGTTCTTTTTGCTTAGGATCATCTTGGCTATGCAGGCTCTTCTTTGGTTCCATATGAAATTTAAAGTAGTTTTATCTAATTCTGTGAAGAAAGTCAGTGATAGCTTGATAAGGATAGCACTGAATCCATAAATGACTTTGGGCAGTATGGCCATTTTCACAATATTGATTCTTTCTATCCATGAGCTTGGAATGTTTTTCCATTTGTTTGTGTCCTCTTATTTCCTTGAGCAGTGGTTTGTAGTTCTCCTTGAATAGGTCCTTCACATCCCTTGTAAGTTGTATTCCTAGGTATTTTATTCTCTTTGTAGCAGTTATGAATGGGAGTTCACTCATGATTTGGCTGTTTGTCTGTTATTGGTGTATTGGAATGCTGTGATTTTTGCACATTGATTTTGTGTCCTGAGACTTTGCTGAAGTTGCTTATCTGGGCTGAGACAATGGGGTTTTCTAAATCACAGTCACGTCATCTGCAAACAGACAATTTGACTTCCTCTCTTCCTACTTGAATAACCTAATATCTTTATCTTGCCTGATTGCCCTGTCCAGAACTTCCAATACTATGTTGATGAATAGGAGTGGTAAGGGAAGGCATCCTTGTCTTAGGCCAGTTTTCAAAGGGAATGTGTCCAGCTTTTTCCCATTCAGTATGATATTGGCTGTGGGTTTGTCATAAATAGCTCTTATTATTTTGAGATACATTCCATCAATACCTAGTTTACTGAGAGTTTTTAGCCTGAGGGGGTGTTGAATTTCCTTGAAGGCTTTTTTGCATCTATTGAGATAATCATGTGGTTTTTGTCATTGGTTCTGTTTAGATGATGGATTATGTTTATTGATTCACGTCTGTTGAACCAGCCTTGCATCCCAAGGATGAAGCCGACTTCATCATGATGGATGTGCTGCTGGATTTGGTTTGCCAATATTTTATTGAGGATTTTAGCATCAATGTTCATCAGGGATATTGGCCTGAAATTTTCTTTTTTGTTGTGTCTCTGCCAGGTTTTGGTATCAGGATGATGCTGACCTCATAAAATGAGTTAGTAAAGATGCCTCTTTTTCTATTGTTTGGAATAGTTTCAGAAGGGATGGTACCAGCTCCTCTTTGTACCTCTGGTAGAATTCGGCTGTGAATCCACCTGGTCCTGGACACTTTTTAAGCTATTCATTACTGCCTCAATTTCAGAATTTTTATTGGTCTATTCAGGGATTTGACTTCTTCCTGGTTTAGACATAGGAGGGTGTATGTGTCCAGGAATTTATAGTATTCTCTCATGGTAGTTTATATTTCTATGGGATTGGTGGTGATATCTCCTTTACCATTTTTTATTGCATCTATTTGATTCTTCTCCCTTTTCTTTATTAGTCTGGCTAGCAGTCTATTTTGTTGATCTTTTCAAAAAACCAGCTCCTGGATTCATTGATGTTTTTGAAGGATATTTTGTGTCTATCTCCTTCACTGCTGCTCTGATCTTAGTTATTTCTTGTCTTCTGCTAGCTTTTGAATTTGTTTGCTGTTGCTTCTCTAGTTCTTTTAATTGTGATGTTAGGGTGTCGATTTTAGGTCTTTCCTGCTTTCTCTTGTGGGCATTTAGTGCTATAAATGTCCCTCTACACACTGCTTTAAATGTGTCCCAGAGATTCTGGTATGTTTTGTCTTTGTTCTCACTGGTTTCAGAGAACATCTTTATTTCTGCCTTCATTTCGTTATTTACCCAGTAGTCATTCAGGAGCAGGTTGTTCAGTTTCCATGTAATTGTGTGGTTTTGAGTGAGTTTCTTAATCCTGAGTTCTAATTTGATTGCTCTGTGGTCAGAGAGACTGTTATGGTTTCCGTTCTTTTGGATTTGCTGAGGAATGTTTTACCTTCAATTATGTGGTCAATTTTAGAGTAACTGCAATGAGGTGCTGAGAAGAACATATATTCTGTTGATTTGGGGTGGAGAGTTCTGTAGATGTCTATTAGGTCCACTTGTTCCAGAGATGAGTTGAAGTCCTGAATATCCTTGTTAATTTTCTGTTTTGTTGATCTGTCTAATATTGACAGTGGGGAGTTAAAGTCTCCCACTATTATGTGGCAGTCTAAGTCTCTTGGTAAGTCTCAAAGAACTTGCTTTATTAATCTGGGTGCTCCTGTATTGGGTACATATATATTTAGGATAGTTAGCTCTTCTTGTTGTATTGATCCCTTTACCATTATGTAATGGCCTTCTTTTTCTCTTTTGATCTTTGTTGGTTTAAAATCTGTTTTATCAGATGGCAACCCCTGCTTTATTTTGCTTTCCATTTGCTTGGTAAATATTCCTCCATCCCTTTATTCTGAGCCTGTGTGTGCGCACGTGAGATGGGTCTCCTGAATACAGCAGACTGATGGGTCTTGACTCTATCCTATTTCCCAGTCTGTGTCTTTTAGTTGGGGCATTCAGCCCATTTACATTTAAGGTTAATATTATTATGTGTGAATCTGATCCTGTCATTATGATGCTAGCTGGTTATTTTGCCTGTTAGTTGATGCAGTTTCTTTGTAGCATCCATGGTCTTTAGATTTTGGTGTATTTTTGCAGTGGCTGCTACCAGGTTTTCCTTTCCATGTTAGTGCTTCCTTCAGGAGCTCTTGTAAGGCAGGCCTGGTGGTGACAAAATCCCTTAGCATTTGCTTGGCTGTAAAGGATTTATTTCTCCTTCACTTATGAAGCTTAGTTTGGCTGGATATGAAATTCTGGGTTGAAAATTCTTCTCTTTAAGAACGTTGAATACTGGCCCCCACTCTCTTCTGGCTTGCAGGTTCGCTGTTAGTCTGATGGGCTTCCCTTTGTGGGTAACCTGACCTTTCTCTGGCTGCACTTAACATGTTTTCTTTCATTTCAACCTTGATTAATCTGATGATTATGTGTCTTGGGGTTGTTCTTCTCGAGGAGTATCTTTGTGGTGTTCTTTGTATTTCCTCAGTTGAATGCTGACCAGTCTTACCAGGTTGGGGAAGTTCTCCTGGATAATAGCCTGATGAGTGTTTTCCAGCTTGGTTTCGTTCTCCCTGTCACTTTCAGGTACACCAATCAAACATAGGTTTGGTCTTTTCACATAGTCCCATATTTCTTGGAGGCTTTGGTCATGCCTTTTCATTTTTTTCTCTAATCTTGTCTTCATGCTTTATTTAAGTTTATCTTCAATATCTGATATCCTTTCTTCCACTGGATCCATTCAGCTACTGCTACTGTGTATGCTTCCATGCTGTGTTTTTTAGCTCCATCAGGTCATTTATCTTCTTCTCTAGAAACTGGTTATTCTAGTTGCAATTCATCTAACCTTTTATCAATGTTCTTAGCTTCCTTGCATTGGGTTAGAATATGCTCCTTTAGCTTGAAGGAGGTTGTTATTACCCACCTTCTGAAGCCTACTTCTGTCAATTTGTCAAACTCATTCTCCATTCAGTTTTGTTCCCTTGCTGGCGAGGAGTTGTGATCCTTTGACGGAGAAGAGGCGTTCTGGTGTTTGGAATTTTCAGCCTTTTTGCACTGGTTTCCCCCCATTTTTGTGGATTTATCTACCTGTGATCTTCGGATGGGGTTTTGGTGTGGAGGTCCTGTTTGTTTTCCTTCTGACAGTCAGGCCCCTCTGCTGAAGGTCTGCTGGAGTTGGCTGGAGGTCCACTGCAGACCCTGTCTGCCTGGGTAGCACTAGCAGAGGCTGCAAAACAACAAAGATCACTGCCTGTTCCTTCCTATGGAAGGTTTGTCCCAGAGGGGCACTTGCCAGACGCCAGCCAGTGCTCTCCTGTAGGAGGTGTCTTGTCAACCCCTGCTGGGCTAGGAGGTGTCTCCCAGTCAGGAGGCACAGGGGTCAGGGACCCACTTGAGGAGGCAGTTTGTCCCTTAGCAGAGCTTGAGTGCTGTGCTGGGAGATCTGGTGCTCTCTTCAGAGGTGGCAGGCAGGAACATTTAAGTCTGCTGAAGCTATGCCAATAGCGGCCCCTACCACTAGGTACTTTGTCCCAGGGAGATGGGAGTTTTATCTATAAGCCCTTGACTGGTGCTGCTGCCTTTCTTTCAGAGATGCCCTGCCCAGAGAGCAGGAATCTAGAGACGCAGTGGCTTTGCAGAGCTTGGTGGGCTCTGCCCAGTTTGAACTTCCCTGGGGCTTTGTTTACACTGTGAGGAGAAAACAGCCTACTCAAGCTTCAGTAATCAGGGATACCCCTCCCCCAACCAAGCTGGAGCATCCCAGGTTGACTTCATACTGCTGTGCTGGCAGCAAAGAATTTAAAGCCAGTGGATCTTAGCTGGGTGGGATCCACTGAGCTAGACTACTTGGCTCCCTGGCTTCAGCTCCCTTTCCAGGGGAGTGAATGGTTCTGTCTCTCTGGTGTTCCAAGTGCCACTGGGGCAAGGAAAAAAAGCTAAAAAAAAAAACTCCTGCAGCTAGCTCAGTGTCTCCCTAAACGGCCACCCAGTTTTGTGCTTGTAACCCATGGCCCTGTTGGCATAGGCACCAGAGGGAATCTCCTCTTCTGCGGGTTGCAAAGACGGTGGGAAAAGCTTAGTATCTGGGCTGGAATGCACCATTCCTCCCAGCAGAGTTTCTCGACCCCTTGTACTTCCTGGGTGAGGTGACACCCCACCCTGCTTCAGCTCACCCTCCGTGGGCTGCACCCACTTTCTAACCAGTCCCAATGAGATGAGCTGGGTACCTCAGTTGGAAATGCAGAAATCACTTGCCTTCTGAGTTGATCTCGCTGGGAGCTGCAGACCAGAGCTGTTCCTTTTCAGCCATCTTGCCAGCCCAAAAATGTATCTTTCTTAATGAACAGCTTTGAAATCTTAATGAAAAACTTCACGAATTTATTTCAGGATTTTCTACATTTGTTGCCCTTCCTCATTTCAACCTTCCCGAGAATCATTAAATGCCTCCTAAATTTCTATGTCTGTAAAGCTAATACTCCTTGTGTACTACATAACAGTATTAGTACTGGGAACCCCCCACTTTTATTCACCTATTTGGGATCTCTGTGTGTAGGTGTTTGTGTATACCAGTTAACTTTGTTAAAGTCAGCTAGCCCCAGAAACACACAAGAGGAAGGAAGTTAAGACAAAATAGCCCCAGGATGAGGCCTGACTTACACCTCATCATCACAGTTCAGGGGTTTCTCCAGTCTGTAGCCCTGGGGCAGCTTCTCATAGAGTTCTGCACAAGTCATCCCGCAGTAGGGTGTGCCTCCTGGAAGACAAACAGTGCCACTCTAAGTCCTCTCTGGCATGAAAAGCAATGCTTCCTGTCCAGGGGTTCTAAAGCTAAGGGGCCAGGAGGAAGACATGGTATGTCACAGGAGAGTGAACATGCTGCATGCCTCTCTTGGCAAACCCACCACTCATCAAAACTGGACTTACACTAAAGAGTATGCCAAAGCATCATCACTGCTTCAGGGGAAGGAACCACCCCCGGCTTCCTCAATTCAGTGCCAATTCTCTTCCCTAAGTCTCCCCACACACAGCACATCTATTATACCAATAATATTAACCTTTTTTTCTGAGAATACATGTGCAAAACGTGCAGGTTTGTCACATGTGCCACGGTGGTCTGCTGCACCTATTGACCCCTCATTAAGGCCCGCATGCATTAGGTATTTGTCCTTATTCTCTCCTTCCCCCCGACAGGCCTTGGTGTGTGATGTTCCCCTCCCTGTGTTCACATGTTATTATTGTTCAACTCCCACTTATGAGTGAGAACATGTGGTGTTTGGTTTTCTGTTCCTGTGTTAGTTTGCTGAGGAGGATGGTTTCCAGCTGCATCCATGTCCCTGCAGAGGACGTGAACTCATTCTTTTTTATGGCTGCATAGTATTCCATGGTGTGTATGTGCCACATTAAAAAGCATGAAGAATAAAATTATTACCTTTCTGTGTAGTGTCTTCTAGTTTTTTTAAATATGCAATATTGATAAAACTAGGATCAGTATACATGAAATTGTTAAAATATACATGCCAGAAAATATATAACATAGATGATACTCACCTAAGCTGACAATCTCCCATAGTAACACACCATAGGACCATCTGCAGGAGGGACAAGTGTGAAACCAACGATCAGCAAATGGAGTCACCACTCACTTTCCTGCCCCCAAAGCCAGGGAGACCCACCCTTTCTGAGAAAAGGAAATGTGACGTCTACATCCTAGGATAAGCCATTGCACACAGTGTGCGTTTCTCTCCTCTTAGCTCAATGGAAGGGTTACAACAAAGAAATAGTGTTCACTTTGCCAGAGCCCCCAAATCACTTTAACTACAGACTCCAAGGTGGTACTGTCCAAAACAGATGAAATTTGTTCTGAAGCTTGACAGATCTGAGTTAAATCCAGTCTCTGCCATCCAATACTTATGTGACCTGGAAAAAGTCGCTGAACCTCCTGGGACCTCTTAGTATATTCTTACAAAAGTGGGGACAATAATCCCTGCCTCAAAGTTATGCAGAGAAACATAAAAAGCACCTTGCACACAGTGAAGACACAGCAGTTGCCCACCCCCTCTTCATCCCCAGGCATCAGCAAAACCCCTTGGAAAAGTCACCACCCCTCTTGTGGCCTTGGCTTTTCATCCTGGAAATGGGGTGCAGGGCAAGATGACCTAAATCTCAAGCCCCCCCTTCCCTCTACCGCCAGCCTCTGATGCATCACTGCAGGCTGCAAGCAGAGACGCCCCCCACTGTCTGGCCTTATTTTGTCCCCAGCAGCTATTCTGGATTGCTTCCTCTGATCTAGGTCTGGGAGAGGAGCCACAGGAAGGCCAGTATGTGCCTTCTTCCTGTTGAGTCCAAGAATTCACAACTCGAAGCACAATGCAGAATACACAACTTCACTATGCAGAGGGAAATCCAAAACCTGCCACCAGTGATTCTGCACTCTGGAAACTGTCTACTCTGTGGCTTTATTCTATTACTTTATTTCCTGGGTTTTTTGGTTACCTTTGTTCCCAGGAGGTACAGGACATTCCTCCTTCTTTTTAAAACCTGTCAAATATATATGTTTCTGGGAGGGAAAAAAAAAAAATCCCTTGGCAATAAGCAGCTTACTCACACATCACTGTTGGTTGTGTACACACTGTAATTCAGTGACTCGATGGCCATCCAGCGCACTGGGAGCCTTCCCTGGAGAGAACAAAGTGAGATGTCACTTAAGTGGGACAGGGTCTTTATGAGGCTCTCAGCCTGCCTGAGCTGTGGCTCCACAAAGCCCATCGGGAACCTCATAGGCAGGGCAGACTCAGACATCATTGCTTTGTGTATGTCCCAGCTACATGTGTGTTTTCAAATTTCAAAACATGCAAATAGCGTAAGTCCTATTTATCTTCAGGGTTCAGCATTTTATATGAATTGAAGTGTGAGTGTGCACGCATGATAGTCAGTCATTCCTTATTCACCTTATAGCCCTCAGAGGCACTCTGAGGTTTGAAAGGGGAGACAGGCATAGACACTGAGTGAGAATGTAACTGTATTAATCATGTGGAAAAGGGAAATGGAGGCACTGGGGTAGGGTGAAGAGAACAACTGTGCCTGGAGATGATGGAGGGAGATTCTCCAGAGGACGGGACATCCCAGCATGGTTCTGTAAGATGTTTAGGTGTCATTAGGTGGATGGGAGAGGAAAGAGCATCTCTAGACGAGGGGAACAGTGTGCATATATAACAGTAGAGATTGAGATGATTTGTAGCTTACATAGTGTAGTTTACGTTGGGTTTGGAGACACATACCGATACTTTGGATGCTGGTCCTGACTGCCTCCAGGCTGTCCCCATACCTTGGCTTACTGATCCCAGGCTAGGCAAAATGAGATGTGCCTGGACGTTGTAAAGCTTGACTTTAAAGTTTTATTCCTGGTTTCCTCAAAGTCTCTATGATTTGGGGCTCCCTTCCTATCTACTCATTCAAGAATCATAAGGTTGGTCATCAAGAGGTTGATCCCTCCCTCCCAGAGATTTGTCCGAACTTGCTACACTGCATCCTTCTTGCAGGGAACTTGCTCCTCTCCAATCTTTCTTTCTTCCCCCTTCCCTCAACCTGGCCCTTTCCTCCCCAGCCCCAAGGTGCTAAAGAATACCTTTACCCTGTTTAGTCTATCGTAAGATCAAGTCAAGCGCTGATAGGTGCTCTCCCCTTGTAAATAACCCCAATATTGCAGAAATCACTGCCCTTTATGAAATGCCAAGCAAACCCATGCTAGTCTTGGGGAGCTGAGGAGAGCATCCAAATAGAAAGGGTAGGTTGTGGGGTTAACCTGTGTTATCCCTCCACCTTCTCACCCAGGGTACCCACATCCCCCAAGCGCTGGAGTAAAGCAGGAAAAAGGATTTCAGGAAGGAGATTTGAGGACACCAGGTGGTCAGGGAGGAGTTGGGAGAGCTGGAGTAGGTAGGTGAGTGATGGATTCTGCTTCTTTAAGAAAACAAGTCCACCCCTGCTCCAGAGAAGCATCTGCCTTGAGTGGGTCTGAAAAGGTTAGGGAGAAAAGCATCACCTGGAAGCCAGCCCTCGGAGGCACACGTGGCTTCTGAAAGTGCTATGTTGATAAGCATGCAGGGCCCTCGAAGAGCCAAAGGGACCCCACTTCACACCCTCATCAGAAAAGAGAGTGGAAAGATCCAAAATGATTATGTTCACTGTGGTTGTAGCTATGTGCAAGGATGTATGCTATGGAAGGCAATAAGCCAAAAATGAAAAAAATATATATGCCAAGGTGGTGAATTATGGGTGATTTCCTTTCAAAAATGTCCTTGAGTATTGTTTTATCTTCTCAGTAACTAAATAAGTGTGATGAAAATAAAGGAAGCCTGGAATTGAGAATAAATACAGGAACCTGAGCCTTGCTAAGAGACAATTTGGTGTGCCCACAAAAACAAAAAGACTGCCTATATCTCATGACAACTGGAGCCATCCCAGGAAAGCTGGGCCAAAGTAATGTTCATCAGACCTAAAAAAGGGAGAGCCATCCACCAGAGTAGATCAGAGTAGATCTGCCAGACACATGGAAAGGCTGCAGGGCTTGTCATCCCTGAGGCCCTGTGTTCTGCCCACCCAAGGAAAACAGAGGATGGTGATATTTCCTCCACACAGCTCTGACATGCAGGGATGTGGTACTTCTTCTAGGACTATGTGATTCTCGACTGGGCACCAAAAGCAGAATGAGTATCTCTCTTCCTCTAAGACTGTATGGTTAGGTTCTCCTGCAATCTTGTACTTAAAGATAAAATATTACTGTTTGGGAGAGTGGATTTGGGGCTTGAACAGTGACCACTGAAGTTTCAGTGAAGAGAGAAATCTTAGATGAGCCTGTAGAAGTTATGAATTTCTCTATAGAGCCTCCTGGTGATTTAGAAATCATTTAGTTTGTTTCCTTGATTCTTGGAAAATATGTTAATATTTTTCCTTGCTACATCGGCTGTGCATGAAAGGGGATTGTGCAAGCTCCTCAGAGGTTTCTGAGTGAGATGCCTTGGGGTCTGAACTGGATAGAACCAAGACCGCAAACCACTAGGCTTGAATATTCAATCACTTGGTCACACATGACAGTGCCTTCTTCATTAGTAATACAGACGCTGCAACCATGTTAGGAACGAACATTTAGAAAGAATGTTTCCCAGGGCACACAGTATCTACTGGGACACACAGTCAGATGCTTTAGTCACCACAGAGCACCGACAGTCTCAGAAGCGACATCAGGAGAGCGGGGAGTACCTTGGAAAGGATGCGATCAGTGTCCGTGTCCTGTACTTACCATTGTCTTTTTCACATACACCTCTTGACCTCGGGACAATCCAAAATCTGCTATTTTTGCCACATAGTTTTCACCAACTAAAATGTTTCTGGCAGCCAGATCCCTGTGGATAAACTGAAAGTTTTGAAAACATTATGTATTTTCAGCCTAATGAAAGCCCCAGGGCTGAAAACTTTGGGGAATAGGAAAGAAAACAATAGCATAAAAAAGGATTTTAAAAAGGCACAATCCAGTTCCCCTTAAAGTTCCCCTCCAAAATTCCCTGGTAATGGAATGGATTCTGCCGAATGACACACCACATCTTGGCAGAAGAATTTCAGAAAATGAACAAATAAAAAACACAGGCTGTTAAATCCTCCAGCTGTAATGTAGCGTGTCTGTTGCTGCACATGATTTAGAGGCAAACCAGGCTAAGAGAGCTTAAGGTACCTCGCTACATCTTATGAAAATTATGAAATTTTCACATTTATGAAAATTGCTAAACATATTGTCAGTATTAATTTTTATTTAAATAGATGGACTATTCACAAAGAGATTAAAATGAGGGAGATTTTAAGGAGTTAAAGAAGAGAGGTTGACAGACCCTACAAACATTGAAACTGACTTTAGAGGGCACTCCAGAGGAAAGATATTCAAAGCGAGTTCCTCTAAACAAACCTGTTTTTGGCTCAGGTAGTCCATGCCCCGGGCCACGTCGGCAGCAAAGTGGAGGAGCTGCTGGGAGGACAGTGTGGACGCAGTGCTATTGGCAATAGCGAATGCTGGGTCCGTCTCCAGCACACGGCTCTTGCGCAGGAAGTCCAGAAGGTTTCCATGGGGCGCATACTCAATGGCTAGGTACAAGTAGCCTGTGGGGAAGGAAGAGCGCATTGACTCATCGGATCAGTGGCCCTGAACAGCTGTGACATTTAAGAGATGTGCTGTGGGAATTGCCTATAAACTCCATTTTGTCTAAACAAAACACATCTAGTAACACCACCGAGGGAGCACTGGGGGACAGGAGGAAGATAGGTGACATCTTCCTGCAGTACTCAAAGGGGGCCAGGCTGGAACGCTTGGTTTTGCTCCTTCCCACTCCCTCTCCATTCCTTCCAAACATGCACTCACAGAGAGGGCTTCCTGAAATGCTTTTACCCAGTCAGTAATAACAGTAGATGAGTCAAAGCACTGTCTTCCAGATCTCAGACACGTTCTTCACATCACCTTTTCATTTGCATTCCATTTTGATCAAGGAGCTAATATGAGCCAGGCATGTTATTCCAGTCTGCCTCTAGCTATTCCTGAGGCTGTTATTATTTTTAAACAATTAAATATCTGTGTGGAAGGAGCCACAACATGTAACTTTCTCTCCTGCCTTCTACTCCTCCTTAAAACCCATACTAAGTCACCATATTGCTGATTGGGTCTCTGGTCACCAGAAGTTAGTTTCAAAGATTGCATTTTGCTTCAAGAAACCAGAAAACTCAAGCTTTTAGGAAACAATAAAACAATAGCTCCTAGAAAAACCTATAGTTCATTGTCACTTTTTTGTTCCAAATCATTTTTCTCTCTCTTTTTTTTTTTTAATAGAAAGTTATTTGCCCAGTTTTGTTACTTTTGTTTTCTTGGAATTTTTAAAAAATAAATTATCCCCTTACAAAATTTTTTTAAAGGGAATTTACTTTGCTAAAAACATTGACATTTATACCTAGTAAAATGTAAAGTTATTTTACTGTTTTTTTAAAGAATTTTTTGGGTAAACCATGTATTTAAAATGTTGTATGAATTAGAACTTGAAGCCCAGTGCAGTGGCTCACACTTGTAATCCCGGCACTCTGGCAGGCCAAGGTAGATGGACTGCTTGAGCCCAGGAATTTGAGACCAGCCTGGGCAGTATACTGAGACCTAATCTCTACAAAAAATAAAAAGAAAATAAAAATTAGCCAAGCATGGTGGTGCATCCCTGTAGTCCCAGCTACTTGGGAGTACTTAGGCTGAAGTGGGAGGATTGCTTGAGCCCAGGGAAGAGGAGGTTGCAGTAGGCTGACATTGTGCTACTACACTGCAGACTGAGCAACAGAGTGAGACCCTGTCTCAAAAAAAGAAAGCTTGAAAGATATTCTAAGAAATTGAAATTCTAACAAAAAAAGAAATCTTCTAGTATTGAATCCTGTTGCACTATAATGAAAGTTAGACCTAAATTATGGTATACATGTGCTTTCTCACATCTTTGCTGAATTATTCTAAAATAATTTTAATATCTATTAATAAAGATAAATTAAGGTAAATAATTTAGTGTGTGTGTATATATATATATATATATTTTTTTTTTTTTTTTTTGAGACCGAGTCTCACTCTGTTGCCCAGGCTGAAGTGCAGTGGTGCTACTTCAGCTCTCTGCAACCTCTACCTCCCAGGTGCAAGTGATTCTCCTGCCTCAGCCTCCTGAGTAGCTGGGACTACAGGCATGCACCACTATGCCCAGCTAATTTTTGTATTTTTAGTAGAGATGGAGTTTCACCATGCTGGTTGGCCAGGATGGTCTCAATATCTTGATGTCGTGATCTGCCCACCTTGGCCTCCCAAAGTGCTGGGATTACAGGCGTGAGCCACCACGCCCGGCCTATCTTAAAATTTTAAGAGCCAACTAACTATGTGCTAATGTGATGACAAAGCAAAATTTTAAGGGATATAGTTTTGTTGTTGCGTTCTTTTTCCCCATTAAGGAAACTGCATTAATATTGTGGTTTATTCTCTCCCAAAAGACCAATCGCAACCAGATGAAGTAAACGTAACCTCAAGATTTTACTATCTTCAGAATAAAACAAAAGATGAAACTTAGAACTGGATCACTTGGCCATTTCTCTTCTTATCTCCTCCTAGTGCAAAGTGCCTGGATCCCTTAATAGCCAGCATTCTCCTAGATCTGCAGTGGGGTCAACACACTAAAACCTCAGCACAGTCTTCTTTGTAGTTTTAGCCTTTTTCGGGAAAACTGGTTTAGTCTGTCCACCACAGCCACTTGGCTTCCTGTCATAACCCCACTTTCCCTGGGCATCCAGAGAATCCTTGGCCTTTTGTACTGTGTCATTTGTGGGGTTTGTACAGAAAGTCAGGCGGGTTTTAAGAACACTCACCATGTTTGTGGGAGTGGTGTCAGCAAGGACAGCAGGGTGTGTGTGTATGTGTAACTTTCATTTATACTCCTGTGCCATGCTGATTACTGTTTTCAGGAAGTAGCTCAAAAAATAAATGTCATTACTTCATTATTTAACCTAAGGGACATGATCTGGCTTTCAGAATTATACCCTTATTGGATCATAGAATGATAAATTATTTGAAGCACCAGTATTTTTAGTTTAATAAATTGAGGAAATGGAAGTAGTCTCTTTTCTATTGTTGGTGTTTGTGCTGCAAAGTCAACAAGAGGCTGTCAAGTTTGTAAATAATTACTGCATGGAGCTTTTTATGGGAGCAAACTTTTCCATGAGAAATGAAGTTTAAGCAGAGATTCAGAACTACAAGGCCATGCAGCATGCAGAGGTAAACCCATAGATGATTTTTGTCGTTACCTACTCACTCACCACTAATGACACGCATTACAATAGAAAGTACTCAGTAAACATTTGAATAACATAAATTTAACTTTAAATGCATGTGCAACACAGAATAGTTGTAAAGCTCCATTGTAATCGTACATGAAAGTATTCTGGATAAAAACAAAGCACTATCTCATGAAAGCTTCTTATAATTATTTTTAAAATCCAACTATCCTTAATTTTCATATTATAGTAGATTGCTGGCATTCATGGCTTTTTAACATTCAGAATACCAATTCCCTGGGTTTCCAGGAAAAATGTAAAGGTAGGCAATTAAGAAGAAGTTGATGGTGGGGGCTCCCCTACTATACTTGAGCAGTAGTAGTAGTAGTGGAGAAAACCTCTGGATGGCCAAGGATGGGGCAGGTAGGAGCCATGAATACCTTTGGGCAGTAATGGCTGAACCACACCAGAAGCTAAATAGTCCAGCCTCGGCACTTCCCTCCAAAAATAAGGCAAACCACAGCACAATCTATAAATGGGACTAGACAGACATTCAGATAGAAGATGCAACTTTAAAAAAAAATAGGCAACATTCTTAAGATCATTATCTTTCCTTATATCAATATGGAATTTGTCTGTTTTCTAAAAACTCTGGCAGGAAAGACAGGAAAAGAGCATCTTACCTCGATGTTCACATGCTCCTAAGAGATTGATGATGTTTGGATGGTGTCCAAGTTTACAAAGAACTTCCAGTTCTCCCGCAAAGTCCCTGTGATCATCTTTGGAGGCATATTCTGGGAAGAAAGTCAAGGGTTGTGATTCTTATTTGTTACACCTTTTCAGAATCAGCTGTCCTGTCCTGCCCCCCAAGAAACTTCAGGTGCCCTCAGTCACCATCAACTATATACAACCAAAGAGATTAGTCTAAAGTAGAGATTCTCAGCCTTGGCACTATTGACACTGGGCTGACAATTCGTTTGCAGGGGCCTGTCCTGTGCATGGTAGGGTGTTTCGCAGCCATCCTGGCCTCTACCAACTAGATGTCAATAGCTAGTCAAAAATGTTTCCAGATATTGCCAAATGCCTATGGATGAGAACCACCACTCTAAAAGTTTTCTTGTTTAAGCTCCCAGATCCTCAGGTAAATTACTTGGTAGAGGTGGAACTGTACCATCTTTTAGATTTTAGCTCTTCCAACTAAATCTACCATCCAGAGACAACTGAGGAATACAACCAGTTTCCATGAAACATCGCCAATAATGCATGCATCTTTATTCATTAATTGTAACTTATTTTTTACAAACCAGTCTCAATCTGGTTGACTGAGCTAAATAAATCAAATCCAAATGGTATCTTATGGAAGTTGCATGGGAATCAGGAAACTGAGTTGCGTCTGCCTTTATTCTTTCTGCCTTGTCTCTCCACTAGCACTTTAACCAGAGGGAGAACCCACCAAGCACCAGAATGAAGAGAAGGCTATTGGTTGGTGCATAAACTGATCAGTCTTGAGTCAGGGACAATGAGCTATTATTGTTTTTTAAAAAACCACATTGGGTGGCAAGGGTAGGAGTGGGGTGCTGGTGGCCATAAACATGGCTGCTCATGCTTAGAAACTGTGACAATCATCTCACGAGGGGCCAATGGTATTCATAAGTCAAGTGCTCTGCTCATACTACAGAAGCCTCACTGAGGGTCAATATCTTGGGAATTTTTTTTAAAGAAGTTCTTCATAGTGAGTTTGGCCGCTTTATTCAGTAACTGCCCTTCTTTGGATGCACTGCTTTGCCTGCAGGATTTATCAGCCCTGATGTCTTATTAAGCTGTTTTCCCTCTTCACATGGGCACAAGACAGAAAATCAGGCTCACAATAGAGCCCAATAAAAACTGCCTTCATAAGATTCTACACCCCTCTCCTCTCACTATCCTCACTGCTCCCCAAAACTCCCTGTGACAAAAGTAGCAAAACAGAAAAGGGATTTCTGGCTATTTTGCAAGTAGTTTGTATTGTTTTTAAAGAACCATATTGCTGTTTCTAATCATAGATATTTTGTTTTGTTAGTCTTCTTAACAATGCAGAAAGCAGAGATGATTTAATAATATTTAGAGTTAATTCACAGACTCAATATTGTGGTCCAAAAAAAACTGTCAGCATCCTTAAAGAGCTCTTAAGATGCAGCTGCACAATGATAATAGTTCATCACATTCTCTGCTTTAATGCATCACATTCCAAGCCTGTATTTTGTAAAATCAATAGTGCAGCCTCACAGTCAAGTCTTACACAAACTGCTCTTTCACACAGAAGAGAAGATAGCTAGCTAATATGCCAGCTAACTAGTCATTCTGCTTTCTCTGAAGATATTTACTATCAAATATTATTAGATGGGTAGGTACCAAACAGTCTTGAGATGAACAAAGCTGGAAAAGATTTAGTTCTTATGACCTTAAATCAGTGGTTTTCTCTGCAAACTTGAGTGTACAGAGGAACCACAGAGAAAGCCACTCAAGAACAGATTTTCATATGCTACCCAAGAAATTCAGGTGTAGTCAAATAAGGAGTAGAAGAAACCCAAGTGAATGCATTTCTAACAGTGTCCCCAGGAACTTATATACAGTTAACCTATGAAGACTGTGGTGTGCAAAATGTGGTCCCCAAACCCACAAGATAGCATCACTGGAAAACTAATGAAAAATGCAGATTCTGTGGCCCTGCCCTAGACTTACTGAGTCAGAAATTGTGGGGTAGGACCCAAGAGTTTGTTTTTAAACAAGCCTTCCAGGTGATTCTGATGCACACTCCATTTTGAGAGGCACTGCATTAAGAGAAACAACAATGCTCCCCAAAAGTTAGCTGTATATGACCAAGAATCTATAGTATCACAGCCCAGTGAATCAAGCAGTGATGTTTAAATGGCTCCTGCCTTTGTATTCATAACCTATCACAGGCTCAACTTCAAAGGAAGCATAGTCTTCAGTTGCAAATAACAACTATGTCTGATACCATGCGAATTTTTTGTAAGACCGTAGAGGAAAGAATCAGCAGGAAATCAGGTTTTCTCCACACCCTCATGCAATGCTGACTCTATCTGGTCAACCACTGACCTTTCATTCTCTTGATGGCAGCATCCATCCGTAACCCATCCTTCTTGATGCGCGCCTTAAGAACTTGGCCAAAATTGCCCTCCCCGATCACATCTTGAAATTTGATGTCATTCCAGTCAAGCACTGGATAAATTGTAGGATCTGGGTTGTTTTTGACCTTCCTGTTTAGGGCCAGAGTTCCTGAGTTGAACTGCACAGCTGGTTCTTCCCTCTGGAAAAATAATTATTTCATCATTTTGTGTCAGGATTTTTCATAATTCTAAGGGGCATAATGTCTTCTGGTTGGCATCCATACCAGATGAAAAAAGAAATAGTATATTTAATTCTAGACTGGAAAGGGAAATAGGTTTTCATCACACAGGCCTGCCCTGATAAACCAGCTGCCCACAGGGCTGCACGGGCACAATTCTGGGCCTCCTCAGAAAAGCTTGTTGATTAGCAATGTCTGTAAAGGGTGACAGAGGAAGGAGTAACAGTACATATGCCATGTGTTTGCCATTCTTGCATTAGTTGTACGTGAGTTCCCTACAGTGCTATGAAATGAACAAGTGTTCAGTTCTGGTTTGGAAGCTAACTTGGAGAGCCTATATGGGGCAACCACAGGATGTGCCTCGGTGAGAGATTTCTTAGCATTATCTTGATCCTACTCTATTTTTAGTGCACACTCTTTCTCTCTCGTAGTAAGGCTTAGAATCTCTAAGTCTATTCTGGCCACAAGATGACTGAAGCTTAGAGCCAAACCCAACACAGTATCTCTTTCTCCTGAATTCAAATAGCTGCTGGTGCTACCATGAAAAAGATATTTTGACAGGCTCCAGCACTCCCAACCCCCTTGCTGGCCCTTCCTCTCCAGTGACAGCCTGAGTTGAGCCAGCTCTGGCATGGAGTCAGAGTGTGAAGTTCCTCGTGTCCTCCGTGGAAGGGAAGCTTGGGGACTCATGCACATGGGGTACACCTCATTTGAATCATTGCACTCAATGCATTATATACAGAATTGATAAAGTCTGGTTCAAATTAATTTTACAGGGCCTGAACCCACAAACTAGATCAATTTTCAGGCTTTAGTATACTGAAAGAACTCAAATAAGATGACTCTTGGTAAAGTGTCATATTATAGGCCTTTGCTACTGGTTAAAATTCCTAGATGAAAAAAAAAAAAAATGAGGCAGTACCAAGTGCCAGGAACTCTGACTGACTTCAGACTGAGGGTACACAGGAATGGAAGGCACACACAGGTATGTATAATTCTTACACATATGAGGGGTCGTAAGATTGAGGGACTTATTAGAAAGAAATGGGAACTAGAAATAGGCAAATGTGGGGAAAACTTGTCTAATATATCATTACCTATCTCACTGAGGTCTGGTTACCCTCTGTCCTTCCTTACCAAAAATGTTCAATTCATTCTATTGCAACATATCATCTCTGGGGACTTGTTACTAGGATGACCATATATATCATTTCAGCAGGCAGGGGCAGACCTAGTTTCCTGCATAATTTACTAAGAGCACCCTTTTCACTCTTAAAATTGTTCTGGTTTGGATAAGAAATTATATAGTCATACTTGTTATCTACCATTTCATAATGGAAGCCAAAGAGAAGACGAGACTTGCCTAAGGGAAATATTTACTTTATAAGTAAATTTCCTGGTCCATATCTTTAAAGTGAAGGTGCTGCCTGTACTTGGACTTGCCCTTATTAGGTAGTAGGAAGATGAGACACTACCACATTTTGGAAGGCTTGGGCCATTCTCCTTTGTACATTTGCCCTCTTCAATTGCAATATGATCAGAAAGGCCAACAGCACAGTCAGGCAGGTCATTCCAGCAGAGCCAAGGATGGCTATAAGCAGCATCTTCCCGCCTCCGAGGTCCGCTGGTGCTGTGCAGGAAGACAGAGGTGAAGCAGGTAGTTTAGTTTACGTAGAGAAACAGACCCACACCGTAGGTGGGAGAAGACACAGTGTAATGGGAACTTAATAGCAGCCCTCACCCTGCCACCTAATCACTACATGACCTTGGGCTACTCATTTACATTCCAAAACTCAGTGGAGATGAGTCTGACTCACAGGGTTGTTACAAGATTAAAAGAAAAAATGTGCAAAAGTGCTGTTACAATTAGCAATATGCTAATCATTAGTTGTCATTTGTTCAACTTTTATTTCCAAGTAGGATCCCAAACAGATGAACAACGTTGAATAATAGGGGGAATTACTAGAGGTATAACTTTGAGAGAGTGATTAAATCTGCCTGAACCTCAATTTCCCCACCTAGAAATGCTTTAAAGGTCAATGATGCTAAGAGCTTAGAGTCCATCAGATAATTTTGTTTTGTGTTTCTTGTTTTAAAGAGTTTATGAAGAAAACCTAATGATACCCAATAGAAGCAGAGAGGGAGGGAGGGAGGGAGGGAGAGAGGAAGACAGGAAAAGACAGAGGAAAAAACATTAAATTTAGGGCTCAGGCCAAAATAAACCATTAAAGCCTACGGTCTAATCTCTCTACTTCTTTCCCTTATTTAAATTTAAATAAAATTAAACTCGATATATTTTTATTAGTAATAGCACATAGAACATGTTCCCATCTTCTTAAAAGTATTCCTCTCTTCTCATTTATCTTTTCTTCTATCTCTATATATGTATAGATACAGAGGTGTCTAGAATGGTGAGAAACTTTTAGTTTTGTCTTGTTTTAAAATTTATCTCTTGGTATTTTATGGATAGCTTGAATTTAGGAAGTTACATTTCGCCAAAACACAGGTAATTACAAAAATGGGGCATTCACTAAGAGTGTGACCCTGAAAACCATGATTTTCTCTATTTGGCAGACTCTTCATTCCTTGAACATTTCAAAAATGTTCCAAAGAATCAGCACTGTTAAAGTGACTTGTTTGATTTTGTTTCTTAAGGTCTAGGTAATCCTCCAAGAGAACTGAGAAGTTTTCAGATTTAGTTACAGTATTTTCTGTAAAAATAGACTCTAATCCAAATCATAAATTTTCAAAATTTGCCTCTAAAGTGCCTCCATCCACATTCTCTGGCACACACCGTACACAACACAGACAGCCAGGAGGTGCCTCTGCACAGACTTGAAGTCAATCCTCCTGCTGCAGCTCCACCCACATGGAGCCCTTGTTCACTTAATTACACTCAACAAACTTTATCAATCACAAACCATGGGCACAGTATGGCATCCTGAGAGGATCTCTATCTAGTTCAAAGCACATTCTCTTTCTGGGGTTGGGCTTAGTGGTGGACATGGAGACCTAATAACCTGCATCAGTAAAGTAGAAGAAGACTCAGAATTGCACAGTGTCATCCAAGCTAAAAGAGGAGTGTTTGAGGAAGAACGAAACATGGTTCTTGGAGCCTCCTACTGGAGCTCTTGCACAGCCTGCCTTCTATAAGCAGTTCCCACATTTTTCTTTCTCCTCGGAATTAAAATTCATATTCCTTAGAGCTTTCTTCTTAGATTGCTGGATGGGGTATGCTGATAGACTGATCTATTCTAAGGTTTAACAATAGAAAATGGACCAACAGGGATCCTTCTCAGAGGCATTTTGATATTAAGGACCTCTCTGTAAATGCCTGTCCATTCAACCACCGACCTTTCATAGGCTTTCATCTCACAGGCCTGTCCTGATAAACCAGCTGCCTATAGGGCTGCACAGTAATCCTATGTAAATACCTGTCCATTCAACCAACCTTGAGATTCTGGGAGGGTCACCAGTTCATGAGAAAAGGCTGGGTTGCTTGACCCTATGTTGTTCTCTGCAAAAATGTCCACCTGGTAAGCTGTTTCAGGTTCTAGGCCCTTGAGCTGATACTGAGTGATGGTGGCATTCTTTATCTTCACATCAATGTGCTGGTCTTCATTCTTGCCTTGAACCTTGTAACGGATAGTAATAGAAGAAATAGAATAGCCATCCAATATTGTCCAAGAAATCACAGCCGAGGAGTGTGTGATGTTGGAAATCTTGATGTTTTCTGGTTGAGGAGGAAGAACTAGAAATTAAAAGGAAAAAGATTCAATTAAGATATACTACCATGTCTTAGATCATTATGCTTTTGAGATAGGGTTCACGTCCCCTCATAAACCATGAAAAGCAAACAGATGTTTTCTCAGATCTTATCCCAATCAATTGGTAGTGGCTACTGGACTCCATGCAGACTTGAAAGAGTGGCACAGACAGGGAAATGGCAACACACATATCATCTATTTGTCATCTTGACACTAAATGAAGGCCTTAGAAATTGTTATTCCACAAACCTGTACTTACTATTCTTGATGCTGGGAAGAATGGAAAGCTTATGAGGGCTGGCATTTACATAGTGCTTACAATATGGCAGGCATTGATCTAGGCTCTTGTATATATTAAACTCACTTCCTCTTCATAGCAGTCTTTCCGTAAGTGCTGAGGTCTGGAGAGATTAAGTGACTTAGCCATGGTGACACTACTGTTAAGTAGAAGAAACAAGATTCAACTCCTGGCAGTCTGGCTCTGTAGTACATAGTCTTAGTGTCACGTGGTCTGTCCTTGCCCTAAATTTATGGAGCAGCCGGCAGGTCAGTGTATACATGAGAAAATGTGCTAATAACTTTTAGTAGACAAAGTATTATAGGGATTTGAGGAAAAGTAGAATCACATTCCATTCAGGGACGTAGGCTGGATGAGAAAGAGATGCCTTGAGGTTTTCCACATGTGAAGATGACAGGCACCGCATCATCACTACATTCTCACTCAAACTCTAAAGGGCACAGGCTAGAAGGGAAGTTCATGACTCGATAAAGGCTAAGCCTATTTGATCCAGGAAAAGAATAGATTTGAGCTCTTGTCCTTAATAGTAACCGAACTTACATTTATGAGGCTATTTACAATGTGCTTCCATATGCAGACACTCTCTTGACTTGTATAACCACACAGTACTGAGATTTTTATGATCCACATTTTAGAGATGAGAAAACTGAGACTTCAAAAATTTAAGGGTTTTGTACTCGTCCCAAAAGGTGAATAGTAAACGTAGGCTATTTCATTCCATACACCATTGTTTTTCCACATGAAAGTTACTCCTTATAAACAAATTAGAACCTTTGAAAAGTATCTCAAGGTACATTCTTTCTATTTTAAATTTCTTCTTTTCATTATGTTGACTCCCCCTTGTTACTCTTTAGGGGACTATGGCAATTTATGAGAATTAGATATTGGATTTAGAACCTTCCAAATCTAATTGTTATATTCTATGTCTAGCAGGTGGTACAGTATCCAAAAATCACAATTTTTTTTTTTTTTTTTGAGATGGAGTCTCGCTCTATCGCCCAGGCTGGAGTGCAGTGGCTGGATCTCAGCTCACTGCAAGCTCCGCCTCCCGGGTTTACACCATTCTCCTGCCTCAGCCTCCGGAGTAGCTGGGTCTACAGGCACCCACCACCTCACCCGGCTAGTTTTTTGTATTTTTAGTAGAGACGGAGTTTCACAGTGTTAGCCAGGATGGTCTCGATCTCCTGACCTCGTGATCCACCCGTCTCGGCCTCCCAAAGTGCTGGGATTACAGGCTTGAGCCACCGCGCCCGGCCAAAAATCACAATTAATCATCAGTATGTCTTAACTTTCTTTACATCCAGTACCAAGTATTTTGTATAGTTTTATAAAAATGTACATAGTCTTTCTTCCCACAAGAGATTGAAGGAGTGATAGAAATACCAACATTTTCAGATTACTATCATTGCATATTTATATTTGTATAGTTGTGGCTCAAAAAAACTTAACTTCATAAACCAGTGGTCTTCTAAGCCTATCACAAAAAGTAGCAGTGTCTTTTAGATGATTGTTAGAAAAATAATGAATATAATTTTTGTGCGAACTAAAAATCATAAATTTGCATCTACCAACTTATCCATTTTATGCTTGAAAGGAATCACTCTTAGGGATAGCTCAATAAACCTTTGATTTAAATTCAGTGGGTCTGGACTCAGCAATCTACATTTTAGCAGGTTCTCTGGGTGACTCTAAAATAGCTTCTAAAATGCTTTAGGAAACACTAATCAGACCTTAAACAATTTAGAAATGGGATATCACTACTAAAGAACCTCTAGAACCATAGTTGCTTTGAAGCAGTGGGTTGCCCATCCAAAGAGACAAGTGGAAGACATTTGTAGCGTGGTTGGAGAAAAAACAAACAAACAAAAAAGAAATAAAATGTGGATTAGAATCCTAATCCATCCCCATGCCATACTAGTTCCATAACTTTGGGCAAGTCACTTACCCTCCTCTGTGCCTCAGGTTCCTCTCTGTTAAATGTGATAATCATTCTTACTCTACCTTCCTCAAAAAGTCATTGTAAGGGTCATAATACTCTCCATGTAAATGTTTTCCAACAGGAAAACATAACACACATATATTATTTTTAACATAGAATTGGGGTGATATGCCAAATCTAATTCACTCCACTTCTTACCCCTGGACAAGATGGAATTGCTAGGCTGGAAACCAACACAAACTTTGTAACTGGAAGTATTAATTTTACTTGTGAATATACATGATCAGCCAATGACAACACAGCATATTAACAAATATTTTCAGGTAAAAATGAGATGTTCTCATTCACATCCTTCTTCCTCAGATTTCCTCACCCCACAGGGATCAAATCCTACCCTGCCAATCTCACATCCCTACTACCACCACCAGCATTGACCCTCCATCAAACTTCATACAACCATCCAAGGCAAGTTGACTCCCAGTATCTATTAACTAGTTTTTGTTTAATCCTATAAATATGATACTGGTAGTGTGATTTTGAGAGTGTATCATTCTAATGAGGATGAAACTTATATAGAATAGTGAGTGAGCACCTAAGAAAATTTTGAAATAGGAAACAGTGATTCATCCCACAGTTACGGACATTTCAGAAGTCTCTAGTTAATTTAAATATGCTAGAAATTGTACCGGAACAACCAGATCAATGGAAGAGAACAGAACACCCAGAAATAGATGCAAAATGAATATGAGAACCTGGCATATGATACAGAAAGCATCACAATTCACCATGGGGACTACTCAATATATGGCATTGGGACTACTGACATGTCATATGTGAATACATAAGGTTAAAACAAAAGTATTAAAATATACCGTACCCCAAAATAACATTCCTATATCTTAAAAACCTAAATACACAAAACAACACTAGAACTACTAGGAAAAACACACAGAATATGTTTATGACCTTGGGATAGGGAATAATTCCAAAATGCAAAAAGTATAAATCATACAGGCAAATACTGACAGGTCCAGTTGCATCAAAATGTCAAGTGTCTGCGGGTTAAAAGCCACCACAAACAAGGTTACAATAAAGGGAGTAGGAGAATATATTTGCAATACACATAACAAAGTATTTAGATTACACAAATAATTTTTACTAATCAGTAAGACGACCTATTCCAAATGAGCAAAGGATATCAATAAGTATATCAAAAAAGAGGACATCCAGATGAACAACATAAAAAGATGCTCACCTTTGCTAGCTATCAAGGAAATCAAAATTGAAATTAACAATGAGGTACCATATTTTGCTTTTGAGATATGTGAAAATAAAAAGGTGTGATACTATCGAGTGATGGAGGGAAAGGATATAGACACAGAGATGGGTATAAGGAAAACGGCACTGCCATACGCTCCTGAACATAGTACACACTGACTAACCACTTTAGAGGGAAATAGCCCATGAGTTCCACCACTGGACCTGTTCCCTAGAAAAACTCTCACACCTGTCTATGCGCATGGAGGCATGCATAAGAATGGGCATTGCATTTTGTTCATGATAGTAAAAAATGAAAAAACCTACATCTCCATCTAAAAGGGAGTGGATGAATGACAAGATACATTCATAAGATAGATTAGTATACAGAAGTTAAAATGGCATGCATCAAAGCTAAATAAATCAACATGGATAGATAAAATTCATAATGTTCATTCAAAAAATGAAGAATGATATGTATGCATGTGTATACTTTCAGTGGTATTAAAATTATAGAACACTGCACTTGGCACAGTGGCTCATGCCTGTAATTCCAGCACTTTGGGAGGCGAAGGCGGGAGGATTGCTTGAGCCCAGGAGTTCCAGACCAGCCTAAGCAACATAGGGAGATCCCATCTTTCCAAAAAAATTTTTGAAAATGAGTCAGGTGTGGTGGCATGTGCCTGTGGTCCCAGCTACTCAGGAGGCTGAGGTGGGAGGATTGCTTGGGCCCAGGAAGCCAAGGCTGCAGAAGCCATAATGGCACCACTGCTCACCAGCCTGGACAACAGAGCAAAAACCTTGTTTCAAAATATATCTATACACATCATTAAATGGAAATATACTTAACAAACCCATAATTTTAGTTGTCTCTTGGGAGAGGGGAATAGAAATGGAATAGGGGTAACAGTTGCAGGAGATATTGATACACCTGCGGTGGGTTATTACCCCTGTTAAGTCAACAACAAAATGCTGAAAGCAAATATGACAAAATGTTAACAATTGTTAATTCTGGATGGTAGGAGTGTGATTGTTTGTCGTGTTACTGTTAGTATGATTCTGCACCTTGGAAATTTCACAGAATTAAAAAATTCATATGAAGAATCCCTAAACACTGACAAAACAATCCAGACTTTCATATGTCACTGATGCAATAAAAGAGTGGCTGGAGAAACACTGAGCCAGCTTCCACACCTGTTCCTGAGGAAGTGGAGAACCAGCTGCAAAGAAAGCCTCAGACTGTGGAAGCTGGCAAGGGACCACATAATCTCCCATCCAGGCCTGATCCTGCTTAGCTTCCAGGATCAACGAGATTCAGCGTGTTCAGGGTGGTAAGGCCATAGACCACATGATCCTGACTTAACTGGTAGTTGTGTGTGGCCAAGAAATAGCTTATCTTTCCAAGGGTTCCAAATGCACACAGTTCTAATTTCAGTGAATCAAAATGAAACTCTCTGCTTAGTGATGAATAGACTTTCAAATACTACAAAGAACCCCAAGGAATTCCCATTAATTTTAAATGACCAATCTGAAATAGAGAAAAGCCTGAAATGCAACATACTTTGAAAAAAAGTCATTTTATTACTCTTAGATAAATCTTTTAGCTTTTAAAATTACCTGTTTTCAAGGGGTTTCAAGCAAAGTTATTTGGTTTTTAAGATTAGGAAAGACCCATCTGGAATTAAGTGACATCTGTGTACATGTAGATATATGATAATTCTTCAAAACTACCCCATAAATGGTTCAACAAGCCCTAGAAAACCTTCTTCTTGTTACTAATTTACTAAATAAACAACTACACACCAAGGGAAGATAAATTTTAGCACAGCCCTGCCTGAATTACTACAAATCCAAATATATGTTATATATCGCAAGTTATTAAAATGATTAGGTGGGGGGCGCTAATTAGCCTTCTCTCACAACCAACTTTCTTTCACAATTTCCAATAGACTTGAAGTGATGTTAGCTAAGTCTGAATGGCGGTAGCCGCTTATTGCTCAGATGAGGCTGGAGCAGCATGAATTACTTACTGTCACTAAGGGTCCAAGCAGTGAGATCTTCACTCCATTCCCCCTGGGCCTTGGTGTTAACTCTAGCTCGGACCACGTACTGCTCCCTGGGATGTAAGTTGTTAAGTAGCACCGAAGTCAAGTTGCCTGGAACTTTAATATTCTGCTGATCACTTTTTTGCACAGACCTTCTCTCCACTTCAACATAAAAGTCATCTTCCGAGCTTGGAAATATTGGTTGCCAGGTCAAATTTAGAGTGGTCTGACTTTTAGGCAGGAGACTTAGACCTTTTGGAGGAGGGAGTCCTAGGAGAATCCAGAAATATCATTATTTTTATAATACGGTTGATATAGTTTGGATGAATGTCCCCACCCAAATCTCATGTTGAAATGTAATCCCCAGGGTTGGAGGTGGGGCCTGGTGGGAGGTGATTGGTTGATGAGGGTGACTTCCCATGAATGGTTTAGCACCATCCCCCTTGGTGCTGTCCTCCTGATACCGAGTGAGTTCTGATGAAATCTGGTCATTTAAAAGTGTATAGCATGGCCCCCCTCACTCTTTTGCTCCTGCTTTCACCATGCAAAGTGCCTGTTCCACCTTGCCTTCTGCCACAAGTAAAAGCTCCCTCAGGCCTCCCCAAAAGCATATGCTTCCTATATAGCATGCAGAACCATGAGCCAGTGGTTACTGTTTTTACTGTTTGGTTTGGTAAAAAGTCAAACCTCTTTTCTTCTAAATTACCCAGTCTCAGGTATTTCTTTATAGCAATGCAAGTACAGACTAATACAAGGGTGGAGGCAATGATAGTGCTAAAGGGCACCTTTTAAGAGTAACCTTGGCTTCTAGAATAATATACAACTTCATAAGCTATCAAAGAAACACAAGCAAGTGGCCATATGATACTTTTTTTCCTACCAAAATGATTCATTACATTATTTATAATAGCAAACAATTGGAAGAAACCTAAACACTCAAAATAGGAAACTGCTTTAATAAATTATGATATAGCCATCCAGTGGAAAAATAGATAATTAGGAAAAGTATGAAAGCCCAATAAAAAGACTTCAAGTACATGTAGACATGGTAAAAGTTATGTCTACAATGGTGAAGGATAGGAAGGAAACTGATAAAAATCAAAACAGTAGATTTGCCAAGGTTATGGGATTATGGGCGAGTATTTACCGTTTCTGTTACCATTTTGAGCAATACATTATAAAGCAATTTGGGGGTTCCTTCCCCTTAGCAAGAATTTCAGAAATCATAAAGCTGTGGTGGCAGGGCCGGGCCTATTCCTGCTCTGATCAGATCAAGGTATCCACCATGACTACGTGATGCCTGGCCATAATCACCCACGGGAGCTTGGGCTACCAAGACGTCACTGAATAGAAATAATATGGGTTTTAAAATCAGAGAGACAGGAACACGCCACTTTACTTTTGCAACCTTGGACAAATTCATAATCTCTCCAAGTTCACCTGTAAAATAAAATTAAAATATCCATCTTCCAGACTCAGGAGTAATAAGTGAGACAATGGATGTGAAAATGCTTGGAAGGTGTTCGAGGCTCTATTAACATTGGTTTCCTCCCTCCCTTCCTTCTTTCAAGATGTCGTACGTCACTGGACAAAGGAGGAAATAGTGTGTTTTCAGTTAATAATAGTAAATTGATTTTTAAATTCCGGATATAAAGTCCTTCCAAAATGTAGGAAAGAGATCCTCTAATTCATGCACTCTCAGGAGGGACACAATCACCCCTATGGGGCAAAGAAGTCATTCTTGGTGTATGAGAAAATTTCAGATAACTACAATTACTACAATTACTACAAAGGACCATAATACAGAAACAGAAACAGAGCATATCTGTGGTATTAAAATTTCATGGGAGGCAGGATCTCCTCGGACAAACATGTGAAACAGCTCACTGGGGATGAGCAATACTTTTTTTTAAAAGGTTGAGAAACACTGCTCTTACTCTTGGTTCAAGGTGAGAGGAAGGGTCTGTCTCCATCTACTGGGAACTAAGTCCCACCAGCCCGGTTCTGACTACCCTCAGACTAGTGAGAACCAGCAGCCAGGTATGCATTTGCTTGGCATTATGCAAAAGGTCTGATGGCCCTTTCTCTGTAACCTTTGCAAATGGAGAGAGGTGATGTCATCTCCTCTTGTTAACCTCTGAAGTTTAACCTCCAAAATAGCCACCCAGAGTGGTTTAGGCAGGTTTGCAATGACAAAGGAGAATGGGGAGTTGATATTTTGGAGAATACATGTATACCTCCTAATCCTGTGCCTGGTACAGAAGAGTAACTCAATAAATAGTCATTTCCCCTTTTCCTTCCCTTTGGGAACATGATTACCCCATACCCCTCCCTGTCTGCCCCTTTCTGCAGTATGTTCAGAAAGTGTTCTCTTCCTTCCCCTCCCAGACTCCCTGGCCTTCACCACCTCAATCGACACACATCAACAGTGCAACTGCCAGATGAAATGAAAAGCAAACATCAGCAAAATTCAAATGATGGGAAAAGAAGAACCTTCAATAATTCCCTTCCCACCTATCCCTGAGAACTACTTTGAAATATTCTGAGAGACCTCCTGGCTGGAACATACTCTAAGGGCAGAAGACAGCACAGTGTGGGGCTGTGTTTTATGTTCTGTTCCATAAATACTTTCCATCTGAGTCAGTCTATGACCTTCCCCTTTTGACTCACCAACAGTGACTTGAGAGAGAATTAACTACCATTTGCCTTTTAGCGGTAACATGATGACGTGTCAGGGATCCCTTGGGTCATGGTTGTAGAGGTCCCTTTTTCCTCTCTATGTAGTTTCTGGATTTATTTTCTATATTCACAACCTGGTGGTCCCCAAAAAGCCATTTCTTACTTGTGTGTAATGCTTCTATAAGCCTCAGAGTAGCTTTTAAGTCTCATTAGTTTCTTTAAGGATGCTGCTAGTAAAATAAAACCTAGGTGGGTGGTGTGAAGAAAAGATGTTTCTGTTAAGGGTGCACACACTATCTCTGCAGAAGAAAAGTGGATATTCTTCCTAGTTTTTTCACTCGATCGTAACATATCCTTCTACCTTTAGTAAATGGAGTAAAACACAGGCAAATTTGTGAACTGGGATAATAAGCTGGTGCCTTTGGGATTCTAGGTAGAAATAATTGGAGAAACAAAAGGATATGGAGCCTGGACTGGGAGTGGTGGCTCATGCCTGTAATCCTAACATGTTGAGAGGCCGAGGCTGGGGAACTGCGTGAGGCAGGAGTTTAAGACCAGCCTGGGCAACATAGCAAGACCCCGTCTCTACAAAAAAATTTTTAAAGTAGCCAGATGTGGTGGTGTGCCTGTAGTCCCAGCTACTCAGGAGGCTGATGTGGGAGGATGACTTGAGCCCAGGAGATAGAGACTGTAATGAGTGATGATCAAACCACTGTACTCCAGCCTGAGTGACAGAGCAAGATCCTGGCTCTAAAACACAAAGATATGAAGCCTGAAGACTTAGTATGGTGATGCATCTTACTGTTACTAAGTACTCTGAGTCTCTACTTTTCAATCTATAAAATAGGGAAGATGATAATTCTTACTTTCCTAGGTGATATAAATTAAATATATATGAAGTTGAAAGTACAAAGCACTGACCAAGAGATAGTAACAGAATGGTTATACACAGTGAACAATTCAAAGAACCAGAATGGAACCTTACAAAAGATCACTCCAGTATTTCAATGGAGGGTACCTGGGTAACAGAAAGCTGGAGGCCAGGTTAGCATCAAGGAGGCTTCACAAAGTTAACGCAATAGAAGGCCAATCAATACAAAACACCACTGATAAATCAAGAAATGATTTTACACATGTTATCTAGAACATGTGGACCCAGGACCAGCAGCATCAAGCATCACTTGGGAACCTACTAGAAATGCAAAATTATTGAACCTACTACAAATGCAAAATTATTGAGGCCGGGGTTCATCCTCACCTCGAAACCACTGAATCAGAAACTCTGGGGATGAGGCCCAGAAATATCTTTTAACAAACTCTCTGAATGATTCTGATGGCCACTTACGTTTGAGAACCACTGATTTAGAAAAGGGAGGTAAATATGATAAGAAACAGCTGAAGGAGGTGAAAGTGGCTACCTATAGGAAGCAGGACTGGGAGGTGGAGGGTGGAGCAGGGGAATGTTCTTCAGATAAAAGCTTCTTATTCTATTTGATGTCGTGACTCTGCACATGAATTACTTTGAAAAATTAGAAATTATTTTTGAAAATAAATAAACTGGGACTTCTGAAATATGCCTGTGGCAAGAGCCTGGCCTGGGCCCTTAAGATGGAAACAGGAAGCCAATGATAAAATGCAGGAGCTGAAGCTCAGGACAGTTGCTGCTGTGTAAATCCCAACTCCTAGGGGAGGCCCTGCCTTCCTGAAGGCTCATCTGCTTCCTTCTCTGTCCCTACAGAGTGCGGCAGACCTCCTCCCCCAGGGAGACAGACCAGGAGTCCAACCCAAATAAAGGAACAGTTTGGCTTGAAGTTGCTAGCCTTCCTGTCACTTTCCCACCCATTCAAAAGCAAACTCCTGCCACCTCCATCCCCACCCACCCACTCACCCACCACCACCCTTCCTGGTCTTCCTTCCTCTTTCCCCTTCCTCTCCCTCCCACCCAGCTCATGAATACATGCGCGCTGGCTTCCACTGACCGATCGAAGCTGTTGTGAAGCGTCTCACAGGTCCAGGATGCCCTTCCCCACCCTCTCCACGACGGACCAGTTGCACGCAGAGTTCATATTCTGTTCGAGGTTCCAAATAGTTGAGTGTAACAATCTCATTTGTCACTGAGAAGAGAAAAAGTCCAGTAAACTTAAGTTGGCATTCTTTTACATTCCTTAAGCCGGGGTTGTTGTTATTGTGATGTGAGCTCATTTTAGGTTTTCAAAACTATGTCTTAGTGAAGCAGAGAGGCAATTCCATCTGCAAGGCCTCATCCTTCCTAATATGAGGAAAATTAGGCTTTTGAAATGTTTCCAGGTTACAATGTGTACATTCAAGGTGTATTTCTGTGCCACTTACACATTTCTGCCTGGTGCTTTTGTCTTTTCATTTGTAGAATCAAACCTCACAAATCTTCTACTATATGGAATACCAGATTCGGGGAATACTCAATTAGAACAAAATAATGTAATTGCTACTGTTTTCAAGTATGTTCACTGATTGCAATCAAGCTATCAAGAGAAAAAGATGCTTAGGAGGTTTGCTCAAAATGACCAGATAACTGATTTATAACGGTCATACTATCACAATGAAGCATTCTGTAGTCCTTGACAATAGTACCCATAAACAAATGGTATCTGCCTCTTTTCTCCTTACCTATTTGCTTTAGTCAGCCTCTGTTTCTCAATGGATATTGCAAAGATAAATTTCTGCCTTACCATATGATAAATTCCTACTTGGTAAGAAAAAAACTGGGATGTGTTTAACAGTTCTTAGAAGACCACTTTGTCAATGTCCACTTGTAGAAAAAGGTGATGCATTATTACCACCATATGACAGCAAAAGACCTAGCCACTGATGTTGGAAACAGCAAATTCAGCAAATCAGCCTGACATCCCTGGAATTCTGAATTTTGATAGAATCTATAATAGTACATGAAGGACTCAGTAATAATACCATTTTATCCGGTCTACCCGGGTCAGCTAGTGTTATTCAGCCCAAAACCCTCCTCCTCTTCTCTTTTTTTTCGGGAGTTTCCTTAATTATCTCCATATAGTGAACAGAGGGTCATTTTAAGGAAATCATAGGCGTAGTAAGACAAAGGTATGGGTGGAGGAGGACATGCTGCCTGTGAGGACAGCATGATAGTGGAGGAGGACAAGCATGATAGTGGCAGGTCTTTTTACAGGATGGTCCAATTGAAGCAGCATGGTCACTGATAATGCTGTCTTTGCTTTTTAAAATTGTGATTTTACATTATCATGCAACAAATATAATTGTAATTTGTGTTTCAAAATAAATTCAACTGTTTTCATGAACTTTTGGCATTTTGTCACATTTTGTTCAATTATTTTTTTCTTTCAGGAAGTTAGGGGAGGGCCCTGTAGCTCTCTTTGCCTGTCCTTGTCCCCCCCGCAGCCCATTCCAGTCTGTCACAGCCCAAACTTTGTAGGTTCTCATTCCTTTTAAAATTTCTCTGTGTTAAGAGTCTGCAGGACAGGGCAAGACATGGAATGAGAAAAGGAATAAACAACTCAATACAGCAGCAACAATCACCCCCAGGATTTAGGCAGATTAAGCCTCTCTGCCCTTCTAGCAGGCTCTGGACTTTCCTGCTACCATATTCATGGTGTAAACAAGTGTCTTTCACCATGATCAGGCAAGACAGAATAACTAAAAACAGGACTGGAGACCCAGAAAGAAATATTGATATAGATGTAAGTCATGGTGTGAGCTGGTTCTGTGTTCCAGGGCACACAGAGACTTCCAGAAAGTTAGCCCCAGAGCTCAGAGGCCCCCCGCACTCTCTCTTGAATACTCTGAAATGGAATCCTCTACAACAGCCACCACCTTGGGGTAGAGGATTGAGGCAGGGAGAAGGGAATTTCTAGATTTGGAGAAAAATATTTCTCCTGGTGCCACATCCCCAGCTGGCATCTATCCTGTCCAAAGCTTACCTTGAATATGTCGCCAAGCCTCATAGTGATTAACTGGTTTGTATAGAAGCTTCTTGGATTTGATTGGTCCATCCCCAAAGTAAGGCTCAGAGCTGATGTTGATGACAGCAAAGTTATGTCCAGTGTCAATCACGTTTGGGGCATTCAGGGGCTTTGGAAGAACTAAATACAATTTCAGAAGACAGATTAGTCCTTCGGCTTTGAGGTTTGATTGTTCGTAGGTGGAGGTAAAAGATGTGTTTTACATGTCCAACAAAGTCCTCTTAAGGTTTTCTGCCCAGACTCAGTGAGATCACCTGCTCTCTGCTTTGCTTTTGCTTCCCCAACCCATTATCCTCAAAGTGCTTCCTTAAAATAAATGTGCCCCTTTACTCAAGACCCTTCAGTGGATTCTCATCACATGTAGGATGAAACCAAAAATTCATACCATGACCAGCCAGGCCTTGAGCGATTGAGCCCCTGCCCACTCTCCAGCCTCCTCTTCCCCTCACCTAGTAACCTCCAATCCCACTGACCTTTCCCTTCATCCAACTAACAAAGCACGAACCTCCTTTCCTTAGATTCTTTGTGGATGTCACTCTCCTGCAAGGAATGCTTCACCTCCCATTATTCTCCCAGTTAATTCTTAGTTCTGATGTGCATATTTCACAGGCGGCTATCATAGAACCTGAATTAAGGTATTGTATGCTTTCACAGAACCTCTACTTTTCCTTCATGGTGATTTTTAGAGTTTATTACTCTTTGTAGTATGATTTTTTTTTTTTTTTTTTTTTTGAGACGGAGTCTTGCTCTGTCTCCCAGGCTGGAGTGCAGTGGCGCGATCTCGGCTCACTGCAAGCTCCGCCTCCCGGGTTCACGCCATTCTCCTGCCTCAGCCTCCCGAGTAGCTGGGACTACAGGCGCCCGCCACCTCGCCCGGCTAATTTTTTGTATTTTTAGTAGAGATGGGGTTTCACTGTGTTAGCCAAGATGGTCTCGATCTCCTGACCTCATGATCCGCCCACCTCGGCCTCCCAAAGTGCTGGGATTACAGGCGTGAGCTGCCGCGCCGGGCCTTGTAGTATGATTATTTGATATTGGTCTTCTAGATAATAATTCTCATTCTCTCTCTCTCTCTCTCTCTCTCTCTCTCTCTATATATATATATATATATATATATATATATCTTTCAGCCAAACAACACAAATTTATTATAGTTCTAGAAGTCAGAAGTCAGACATGGGTCTCGCTGTGCTAAAATTAAGGCATTAGCAAGGTTGTGTTCCTTTCTGGAGGCTTAAGAGATAATCTGGTTCCTTGTTCTTTCTAGCTTCTAGAGACTGCCTGCATTCCTTGGCTCAAGGCTCCTTCCTACGCCTTCAAAGTCAACAACATCAGGCCTCTCTGATCCTTCTTTGACCACCACGTCTCTGACTATTGTCAGGAAAGTTTCTCTACTTCTAATGACTCAAGGGATTGGAGTGGGTCCACTCAGATAATCTAAAACAATCTCCTCATCTCAAAGACCACATATTCTCAATGGGGATGACAGCACCCACAAAACAATGAAAATTGGTCCTTGGAGGATGCAAAAATTTTAGATATCACAATGGGTTGAAGCCTGCCAAAGAGCCATACATAGTACATGAAGAGATATAAAGTGCATATGTGATAATAAAATTTTATGGTGATGAGGGAGAGTTCTGGAATAAAATTTCTAAAAGAGCTCCTTAGTGGGATGATAATAAAAAGGTTGTGAAATATCACACTACACTCTAAATTCCATTAGGGCAAAGACCATGTAGTTTGTTCACCAGCACTGACTAGGTGCTGAATTATTGTTTGTCAACTGAATTTCCAATGAGCTCTGTAGTTCCTTTGGCCCAGCCTTCTTAGAAATGCATAACTGGTTTTGTTTTGCCTCCCCAAGAGTGTGATGATACAATGCAGAACCTTTCAGATTTCAGAGTACATTGCAATGTTCAGTAATTTTTCTTTTTCTTTCTGTCTCAATGCTTTGGCTCACCTTCCTTAGAAATGACCTTCAAGTCTTTGCTCAAATATCTTCTGAGGAAGCCTTGACTACCCTATTTAAAATTACAGTCACCACTCCAGCCCTGCCCCAGCATTCTCTACCCCCATTTCCGCTTTGTCTCCAAGACACTCAGCATTTTAGTGAACTGTACATTTTACTTATTTATTTGCTCACTGTTTATCTCTCTGTGGGAATGTAAGCTCCATGATGAGTTTTTTTCCCCCTGTATTATTCACTGCTCTATTCCCAGTGCCTAGAACAGGGGCTGAAACATAATAGGCCTAAAGTAAATTCTGTTGACTAAGTGACGACTTAGGAAGTTGTCCAAGGTCAGGATAATAAAGCCAGTAAGAAGCAGTATCCCCTAACCGGAGGCAGAACGTGCCAGCATTAAGTTAGATAAGTCTGAGTACGCATTTCACTTAGGCTGGGAAGGAGGGCAGTGCTGTGAGTACATTGGTTCAAGTAATGCTTTCCTTATATAACATAAGGCCACATCTTTCTTTAAACCAGCAGATGCACATTTTATTACAGCCATTAATGCCAGTCTGTGATACTTTTACAAGGGCTTAAAAATTGCTACAAAGGCTTCCTCTTAGTAATATATCATTTTTTTTTTTTGCCTTTTAATCATTTTTACTGAGATGGAACATACATATTGTAAAGTGCAAATATCTTAATTGTATTTGTCTCAAGGGACTTTACCCATGTGGACACCCATGTAACCACCACTCAGATTAAGATAGAGAATATTCCCAGCCCCCCAGAAGGCACCTGTGTGCCCTTTTCCAGTCAATATCCTCCACCCAGAGGTAGCTACTATTCTGACTTCTGTGACTGAAGATTAGTATTACCTGTTCTTTAGTTTTATATAAATGGAATCATAAAGCATGTACTTTCTTTCACTGGTTATCAGGTTTGAAAGATTCATCCATACTGTTGCAGAAATTCTTTTTTATTACTGTTTAATATTCCTCTGCATGATTTTATGGGCTAAATTGTATTCCCCCAAATCACACGTTAAAGTCTTAACCCTTGGTACCGCAGGATGTAACCCTATCTGGAGATAAGGCCTCTAAAGAAGTAATTAGTTGAGAATAAGTTTATTAGGGTGTGCCATAATCCAATATGACTGGTGTCCTTATAAGAAGATTAAATTAGGACACAGGTAGAAAGGGAAGACCCTGTCCCTGTGTCCTAATTTAATCTCCCTGTGAAGATACAGGGAGACGATGGCCATCTACAAGCCAAGAAGGTAAGCCACAGAAGAAATAAACTCTGTTGTTGCCTTGATCTTGGACTTGTAGCCTCCAGAATTATGAGAAAATAAATTCCTGTTGCTTAAGCCACCCAGCCTGTAGTACTTTGTTACGGCAGCCCTAGCAAACTAATACATATGAATATACTACAATTTGTGATTTGTGTATCCTTTCTAATGTTGATGGACATTTGAGTTAATTTCAGTTTGGGACTACTATGAATACAACTGCTCTGAACATTCTCGAAGATGTCTTTTTTGAACATAATACAGCCATTCTTTTGAGCATATACCTAGGAGTGGAATTGCTGGTTCATAGGGTAAGTAAATGTTTAGGTTTAGTACATGTTGCCAGTTTTCCAAAGTGATTGTACCAATCTGTACACTGGTGTTAAAGCCTAGTATCTGTTTTTTTTAACCCTATAATAAAAGATGCTGATTAAATTGATTACATTCCCAATTGTCTATTTACATTTTATGGCTGCCAGTCAATGTGACAGCAAAGAGACAGCAGTGACTTAGGACTGGAGGTGCTTCTGAAACTAGTAGGCCTCACAAAACCTAAAAAGTTAGCACCAGGTGGCCCTAGATAGGGTCAAATGAAACTAGTAGGCCTCACAAAACCTAAAAAGTTAGCACCAGGTGGCCCTAGATAGGGTCCCACCCTGCCTAGATAGGGTCCCACCCTGCCTCGATAGTGTCCCACCCTGATAGGG
>NW_012117987.1:3281-3619 GCF_000951035.1 Colobus angolensis palliatus | reverse complement strand
TCCAAATAAATGGTTTATCCTTGAGAAGACATAATCATGATTATATTTTTTACTCAATATTTCAATTTCTTATTAATGTATTGGCACAGAGCAAACATTTTTAGTTAAGTGATCTATTGCTGAAAAAATACTTTTTATGTTTAGTAAAAGTATGAAGATGTCCTACTTTCTGAATCAATAGCAATGATAAGGAAATCACATATTTAGATGTTGAAATGTCATTTAAGATGCTGTCTTCTATATGAGATTACCAATTAACTGTAACACTTTTAGAGATACCATCATTATCTTAAATATCAGAACAAGTCTACTTTTTAAAATATCATTTTCATATGGTG
>NW_012117987.1:0-961 GCF_000951035.1 Colobus angolensis palliatus | reverse complement strand
GGAGGCCGAGGTGGGCAGATCACGAGGTCAGGAGATCGAGACCATCCTGGCTAACACAGTGAAACCCCCTCTCTACTAAAAATACAAAAAATGGGCCGGGCCTGGTGGCGGCGCCTGTGGTCCCAGCTACTGGGGAAGCTGAGGCAGGAGAATGGCGGGAACGCAGGGGGCGGAGCTTGCAGTGAGCCAAGATGGCGCCACTCACTCCAGCCTGGGTGGCAGAGCCAGACTCCGTCTCAAAAAAAAAAAAAAAAATACAGATGCTTGAATGACTCCTCAGTGAATCATCTCTAAGAGCTTCACCGGGCATCTCTGTCTTACTGTGTTCTGGAATTTTGGACTCTGTTCTTGCTAGGCTCACAGTAGGACTTAGCCTTCTTTACTAAAGCAGCAGGATTCACCTCCTTAGTACTTCACTATGTAAACCAAAAATAAAATTTGAAGGCCTTCCAACCATCTGAATAAACTCCCTCGTCTTGGCCAGGGCACTTCAAATGTAACCTAAAAGACTGGTTGAGGTCATGGTGGAAAGTGGGGGTCGGACATTTCTCATTATGCCCTCTTCCTTTCGGAATTCAGGAAAAGCTGACCAGCATTTAACATCAACACAGACCTTAAGTCTGATAAGAAACATGTACAATCTATTCTCTCTGAAGCCTGCTACTTGAAAGCTTCACCTGCATGGTTTCCACAACCTCTTATCAAAACCAAGACATTCCTTTCCAATGATAATAACTTTCAACCAATTGCCTACCTATCAGTAAGGGTTTAAATCTACCTATAATCTGGAAGCCCCAACATGAAGTTGTTCTACATTTCTGGACCAAGCCAATGTATATCTTAAATGTATTTGATTGATGTCTCAGATCTTCCTAAAATGTATAAAACCAAGCTGTGCCTTGACTGCCTTGAGTACAAATTCTCAGGTTCTCCTGAGGGCTGCATCGTGGGCCATGGTCAC
>NW_012117986.1:3161-3486 GCF_000951035.1 Colobus angolensis palliatus | reverse complement strand
CAGGATGGTCTCGATCTCCTGTCCTCGTGATCTACCCGCCTCGGCCTCCCAAAGTGCTGGGATTACAGGCATGAGCCACTGAGCCCAGCCAAGCTTTTTTTTTTTTTTATAAAATTATCGGCCACATGAATGTCTTCTTCTGAAAAATGTCTGTTCATGTCCGTTGCCCATTTTTTAATGTTTTTCTTTTCTTATAAATTTAAGTTCCTTATAGCTGTTGGCTATTAGACCTTTGTTGGATGCATAGTTTGCATTTCTTTTCCCCAGTCTGTGTTCTTGGCACCTTTGTCAAAAATGAGTTCACTGTAGATGTGTAGATTTGTTT
>NW_012117986.1:0-1322 GCF_000951035.1 Colobus angolensis palliatus | reverse complement strand
CCCTATTTTGCTCTGGCTGCTCTTGAAGGTCACATCTCTGTGTGGACCCCTTCTGTGATTGCTTGGGCTCCCACATCCAGGTCAAGCTGCCCCTCCATGTGGATGCCTTCCCCAGCACCCTTGGAATCTGACTTGGAGCCACCTTGACTCTGTCCTCCATCTTATTGTGTGTCTACCACATGGCTGCAACCCACCTAATGGCTTTAGTATTCAGAAAGAGAGGGAAAAGGAAGGAATAAAAAAGGAAAATAAATGAGTGCTTTTAGACATGCTGCCCAATCAACTGACCAATTGACCATTTTTTATTCAGTGTTCATTGCATTAAGACAATTGGGAGGTGAAGATGGAATGCAAGATGTTTATAAGAAAATTTGTTTCCTGTATTCCAGAAATGTCAGGGGAGATGAGGTAAAAACAATAAATCAAAACTAATAATATGACAAGTGCTTCATTGAGTGTTACAAAAAATATGTTCTTCAAAGAAGGCAGAATGAAACTACGAATATTCTCTCCAAACAATGGTCAAAGTCACAGTAGATTAACTCTCACCTGTTTTAATAATCAAATTGGAGTTCTGACAGAAGCCCCACACCAACAGTGACTACAATGATAAAAACAGTTTATTTGTTGGTTCTCAGTCATTCAGTTCTATAGATTTCTCTTTAGTGTGCAGGACGGCATCAGATAATATTTTTGTAAAGGGGATTTTATCTCTTTGCTTAATATAAAACTTATTATAGAATATTACAAATAAAACGTGATATAAATGTCACTATTCAAGTCATCATGATAATTCTTATTTTTCTTAAAAATTATGGGATCAAATCATTGATAAATATTTATTCTCTGATGAGAGCTCAGGAGGAGTTGATAATGCTAACTAGAGGTAGGTAGAGATAGTCCTATGAGAAGCAAAGAAGCTGAGTCTACCTATCTGTCACTTATCTGGTCACCTCCTTTATATTGCATAATGCACAACACTCTACACAGGCACTAGGAGAGCTCAATGAATGTACAAAACCACCAACTACTCATGCAGTACAGTAGATTAAGCCCATCTTTATTTCAAGGTTTTATTGACAAAGTAAATTGAGATCTCTGGTGTTCTGGGGCACAGCTTTCTTGAAGAACAAAGTGGAAGTCCTTAGAATAACTCATTCTCCACTTAGGGTTCCATCTCTTGACTCAACCTTTAGAACAATGGGTTTTTCTGATTGAAGAAGGCCTTGGTTGCCTAATTTCAAGGGGATCTACAATAGTTAAACAAGCATATGGAGAATTAATAAATGAGACGTGAGAGAAGAAAAGATGGAAGCAAAGTA
>NW_012117985.1:5440-6128 GCF_000951035.1 Colobus angolensis palliatus | reverse complement strand
AGATATTTAATTTCTTTAATAGATATATATAGGGCTATGCAAATTTTTAGTAAGTTCCGTTTTTGAAGAAATCTGACACAAAAGTGAATTTGTTACCATAAAGCTGTTAATAATGTTTCTTCATTATTTTTTAAATGCCTGTATGGCCTATAGTGATAGCCAAGTTTTTATTCTTGAGATTGGTAATTTTTGTTTTCTCTTCTATTTTCTTGGTCAGCTTTGCTAGTAATTTGTCAATTTTACCAATTTTTTAAAAGAAGCGAATTTGCTTTTGTCAGTTTTCTCGATTATTGAATCACCAGTTTCTACTCACATCCTTCCTCATATTTAGTTTGTGTTTAATTTTTCTCATATTTTCTAGTTATTTTATGTTGATAATTTAGAAACTGAATACAAATATGTGTTTTTTCTTTTGTACTATAAATAGTTTAAGCTATAATTATCCCCCTGATTATCACTTCTTTAACTTTTAGATCCAGCACAACATATGATGTATTTTTATTATACTGACATAATGTATTCTATATATGTACTATATATGTATAATATATATAATATAGATACATGTAAGTATATATAATGAAATAGATACTTACATATGTATATATGATTGCCCATGTATTATACATATATGTATAAGTAAAATATAAATATATACTTACATATATTATACATAAAATATAAATAT
>NW_012117985.1:0-337 GCF_000951035.1 Colobus angolensis palliatus | reverse complement strand
GGTAGATTGTATATGTTCAGGAATTAATTAATTTCCTCTACATTTTCCAATTTATTGGCATATAATCGCTCATGGTAGCAACTGAGAGTTTTTTTGAATTTCTGCGGTACCAGTTATGTCTCCTTTTTCACCTCTGATTTTATTTTTTGGGGTCTCCTCCCTTTTGTTTGTTTGTTTGTTTGTTTTTTTGTATGTGTTTGATTGTTTTTGAGACGGTGTTTCACTCTTGTCTCCCAGGCTGGAGTACAGTGACATGATCTTGGCTCACTGAAACCTCCGCCTCCTGGGTTCAAGCGATTCTCATGCCTCAGTCTCCCTAGTAGCTGGGATTATAGGT
>NW_012117984.1:869-1240 GCF_000951035.1 Colobus angolensis palliatus | reverse complement strand
TTTCTCCATCTGCTGCACAGCACTCCAGAGATGCCACAGGCCTAAGGAAAGTAAAAAACAGAAATAGAAAGAAAATTTCTCTGTTTTTTTTTTTTAAGTGCCTGGAGCAAATCAAACCCTGGAGTCTAGCTGCTAAGGAAAGAGGCAAAAATCTATCCGCATTCCCAAGGGAAAAGATGGGTCAGTTACCCAAACACAGGAAAATGCCCTTATGCAAGATAGAAGATAAAATAAAATAAAGTACAAAGAAATTCTAAATTGCTGTAATGTTAAAAACCTAAAATAATAAGTTAACCATTAGGAAGACTTCTTTTTAAGGGCTCTCTCTCCCTTGCTTTGCTATAAAAATCACACTTTATGAAAGTGGAACA
>NW_012117984.1:0-819 GCF_000951035.1 Colobus angolensis palliatus | reverse complement strand
CCTAAAATAATAAGTTAACCATTAGGAAGACTTCTTTTTAAGGGCTCTCTCTCCCTTGCTTTGCTATAAAAATCACACTTTATGAAAGTGGAACAAGAAACTATGCCCCCAAACAGTGATAAAACATTATTTTCAATTTCATGAATGCAAACACACTACTTGATATTTGGTTCCTCGACCAGGTCATTAGCCATGCAAAGAAATGAAATCCTGGGTGTCATATGCCCAAATTAAAAAGAAATCAGCCTACTGACTCCTTAGCCAAGGTTGACAAGCTCTCCAGAAGGAAAGCTGTGTCCATTAAAATAAAGTGTCTATTATTATCCTTTCTCTGTGTTATTATTCTATTCTTAGTTGGCAGAGTTACTCTATCCACATGAAAGCATCAGTCCCACTTCTGACTGACCACAAGAGCACTGATTAATATCTACACAAGAGGAGTCCTGTTAAAACTGCAGGATCTTCCTCCAAACAGCTCAGCCACACAAAGCCAAACTTGCTACTGTTGTAACCAGAATACATAGCTTGTTATTTTTAATTATATCCCATCCATGGTTAGGTCTTTCCTTTGGAACAGTGGATTATTATTCAGCAACATTTGAATGACAGGGGTGTGCATAGGATGCCTCCTATGTTAGATTTGCTCATCAATTCACGATAGCTAAAATGAAAGTCAAAGCACACAGTGGGTATTAAGACCTTAATTTTAGTCAAACAGCATTAGCTCTGCAACACAATACATCACAAATTTATTTATTTATTTATTTATTTATTTTATTATACTTTAAGTTCTAGGGTACATGTGCATAACATAACGTG
>NW_012117983.1:6284-7458 GCF_000951035.1 Colobus angolensis palliatus | reverse complement strand
GCGAGACTCCATCTCAAAAAAAAAAAAAGAATAGTTAAGGAACTTCTGTGTGTCAACAAGAAGAAGACAGGTCAACCCACAGAAATATGTGTAAAACATCTAAGTCAGCAGCTTACAAGGGAAAATCTGAGGGGGAAATATGTTTATACAGGGAAGCTAAAGCTATTGCAGAAAAATTATAACTAAATCACAAATGAATGACATTTTACACCCCACAGATTAGAAAAAAATTAGAAAAAATCATAATAGGGAGTTTTTGTAAAGAGAAATAACATGTTGGTAGTAGAGTGAAATTGGTACAGTCTTTCTGGAGGCCATCACTTAAGTATGCCTAATTCTGTGACCCAGTAATCACATTCCTAGTTATAATCTCCAGATAAATTTTCACAGCAGGACTACATGGAGACGAATCATGACATTCATCACATTATTGTGTGTAGGAGCAGGGAATTGGAGATGTACTAATTTTCCACTTCCGAAGGGATGAATGTTTAAAAATGTGGTGAACGTGTATCTTGAAATATTTTTAACAATTAGATGCATTAAGGCAGAACATCAAACAACATAGCCAGTTCTCGAAAAATGTTAAAATGGTAAGAAGCAAAAGGAGACATAGCACAAAATCATTTAGGTAAATTAAGGACACAGACATGGATATAATAACATATGTATCTTACAAATATGTTTATGTATATTTTAAATGTGTATCAGACACATTTGATTAATTTCATACGGGGAGACAGGAAATAGGAGTGAGAACTGGGTGTGAACAAATAAGAGTAAGTAAATAAAACAAGACAAGCTCTTTGGTTAATTCTCTAATAAAGTTATTCTGTGAAGAGAACAGTAAATTGCTTCAACTCTCTCCACTCAAAGCTGGAGAGGAGCAGATACATATTGAACATTCAGGGCCTTGGTCTGCCCCTGTCTATGCAGCTTTGGGGTATTAATTGGACAAGCCCCAGGCCCTTGAAACTAAAATTTTCATATAAAAGTTTACTTATAAGACAAATACACACATGATAATTTTATTATACATCTATAGATTTATATGTTTTTATAAATATATTACATATTTACATAATGCTAAAGATATGAGCTAAATATATGTATATTATATAATTTTATATTTAAATATGTACGTGTACACACACACACACACACACACACACAC
>NW_012117983.1:0-1164 GCF_000951035.1 Colobus angolensis palliatus | reverse complement strand
TTTTTATTTTTAATTTAAAAATTTTTTATTTCCATAGGTTTTGGGGAACGGTGATATTTGGTTACACAAGGAAGTTCTTTAGTAGTGATTTGTGAGATTTTGGTGCACCCATCACCCAGAAGTATACACTGAACCCAATTTGTAGTCTTTCATCCCTTACCCCCTTCTCACACTTTCCCCCTGTGTCCCTAAAGTCTATTGTATCATTCTTTTGCCTTTGCATCCTCATAGTTTAGCTTCCACTTATGAGTGAGAATATGCGATGTTTGGTTTTTCATTCCTGAGTTACTTCCTTTGCAATAATAGTCTCCAAGCCCATTCTAGTTGCAGTGAATGCCATCAATTCATCCCCTTTTATGCCTAAGTAGTAGTCCATCATATATATGTTTCTTTATCTGCTTGTTGACTGATGGATTGATGGGCAATTCCCATTTTTGCAATTGCAAATTGTGCTGCTATAAACATGCATGTGCAAGTATCTTTTTCGTACAAGGACTTCTTTTCTTCTTGGTAGATATCCAGTAGTGGGATTATTGGATCAAATGGTAGTTAGTTCTGCTTTTCGCTTTTTTTTGTTTTTTTTTGAGACTGAGTCTTGCTGTATTGCTCAGGCTGGAGTGCAGTGCTGTGATCTTGGCTCACTGGAACCTCCATCTCCAGGGTTCCAGCAGTTTTCCTGCCTCAGCCTCCCGAGTAGCTGGGATTACAGGTGCATGCCACCATGCCCGGCTAATTTTTTTTTTTTTTTTTTTTTTTTTTTTGTATTTTTAGTGGAGACAGGGTTTCACCACGTTGGTCAGGCTGGTCTCAAACTCCTGACCTCATGATCCACCCGCCTCGGCCTGCCAAAGTGCTGGGATTACAGGCGTGAGTCACTGCACCGGCCTACTTTTTGTTCTTCAAGAAACCTCGGCATTGTTTTCCATAGTGGTTGTACTAGTTTACATTCCCACCAGCAGTGTAGAATTGTTCCCTCTTCGCCAGGCACGGTGGCTCACCCCTGTAATCCCAGCACTTTGGGAGGCCAAGGCTGGTGGATCACCTGAGGTCAGAAGTTCAAGACCAGCCTGACCAACAAGGTGAAACCCTGTCTCTACAAAAACTACGAAAATCAGCCAGGTGTGACGGCAGGTGCCTTAGTCCCAGCTACTTTGGAGGCTGAGA
>NW_012117982.1:9958-11498 GCF_000951035.1 Colobus angolensis palliatus | reverse complement strand
AATACAAAATTAGCCAGGCATGGTGGTGCATGCCTGTAATCCCAGCTACTCAGGAGGCTGACGCAGGAGAATCACTTGATCCTGGGAGGTGGAGATTGCGGTGAGCAGATTGCGCCACTGCACTCCAGCCTGGGCGACAAGGGCAAAACTCCATCTCAAAAAAAAAAAAAGAAGAAGTATTAAGTAAATATGCTCATATTCCATCTCAAGAAACTAAGAAAATTAAGAGAAAATTAAACCCCAAAGAAGCAGAAAAAGAAAATAACAAAGATCAACAGGGAAATTAATATTAATAAAACAGAAAACAAAATAAAACAAATAGAGAAAGCTGACAAATCAAAAGCTGGTTCTGTGTGATTAATAAAATGGATAAACCTGTAGCTATAATGATTAGGGTAAAAAGAGAGGTGACACAAATTTCCAGTATTAGAAATGAGTGAGGTGACTTCATTCAACAGATTTTACAGATATTGAAAGGACAATAAAGCAATATTATGAGCAACTTTATGTCCAAAAAAATTGAAAACTCGCATGAAATAGACTAATTCTCTTGAAAAACACAAATTACCATGGCTCATTTAAAAAGAAAGAGAACCTGAACAGCTCTATTGTAGTTAAAAACCTTCCCACAAAGAAAACTTCAGGCCCCAGTGGTTTCACTGGTGAATTTCACCGAACATTTAAGAAAGCGATAATACTAAGTCTACCCAAACGTTTTCAAAAAATTGAAGCAAAGGGAATACATCTCAACTCATTTCACGAGGTCAGCATTACCCTGATGCTAAAACCAGACAAAGACATTTACAGAAAAAAAACAAAACTAAACTAAAGACCAAAATCGCTTATGATCACAGAGCAAACATTTTAAACAATACTTTGGGGAATTGAATCTAGCAATATATTACAAGGATAATACATCATGACCAAACGAAGTTTATCTCATGGCTTCAGGGTTGAATGAACATTTGAAAATCCCTCAGCATAATTCACCTGAAATTCAAGCTGAAAATCAGTGATCTCAGTTGCCATCTCAAGACGATAAAAAAAAAATAACAACTAAAAAAGGAAAACCATGTAACCATTTCAATCGATGCAGAAAAAGCACTTGACAAAATTTAACATCCATTTTATCCATTCCTGATTTTTTTTGAGATGGAATCTCGCTCTGTCGCACAGGCTGGAGTGCAATGGTGCAATCTTGGCTCACTGCAACCTCCACCTCCCGGGTTCAAGCGATTCTGCTGCCTCAGCCTCACACGTAGCTGGAATTACAGGTGTCCACCACCATGCCCAGCTAATTTTTTGTATTTTTAGTAGGGATGGGGTTTCACTCTGTTAGCCAGGATGGTCTCGATCTCCTGACATCATGATTCACCCGCTTTGGCCTCCCAAAGTGCTGAGATTACAGGCACGAGCCACCGCGCCTGGCCCATTCCTGATTTTAAAAATACTCAGCAAACTAGAAATAGACAGGAACCTCTTCAATCTGAATTTTAAAAATCCACAAAAAACCTATAGCTATGATCATTCTTTTTGTTTT
>NW_012117982.1:0-1318 GCF_000951035.1 Colobus angolensis palliatus | reverse complement strand
ATTGGGAATGAATAAAAAAGGCAACATTACTCCAGATCCTAGACAATACATTTTGAACAACATTATTCCAATTTGGATGAAATGGACAAATGCTTCAAAAAGCCAAGTTCACAAAGATAAAAGAAGAAGAAACAGAAGAGTACTGGGATATTCTGACATCCATTAAGGAAACTCAATCTTTGCCTCCCAACTCCCTGCCGGCTTCCTTGGAGGCTCATCCTCCATGGGTGAATGCACAATATTAGAGTCAGTTAAAGATTTAAAGGGAATCTGCAGGCAGTTTTGGGGCTCCCTAATCTACCACTCCCTTCTTTCTGAGATCTTTCCTTCTCAGTTTCCAGCTGCTCTGGCAGCTCGGAACCCTGACCTGTGACTGAGTTCTCAGCCCAGCAGCACTCAGTCTCATGTGGAATCTGGTTTCCCAGGTGCCACCTGGAACCGGAGTGAGCTCTCAGGGACCCACCTAGTTTGCTCTACTCCTACTTAACACGACACTCTCAACGCCGTTGGCTCTTGCTTGTGCTCTAGTGCCTTCAAAACAGCTGGATTTGTTTGTTTGTTTTTGCAGATTATATATCTTTTTTTGAAACAATTTCAAACTTTCAGAGGGGTTGCAAGAATAATACAAAGAACTCCTGTATACACTTTACACAGATTCATCTATCGTTAGCACATTTCCATGACTGCTGTTCCTTGTTGGTAGATGATCAATAGAAATAGCAATATGTGTGTATGCATATATATACTTATTTTTAAATAGACTTTATTTTTTTGAACAGTTTTACATTTACCAAAACAAAAACAGCTGGGTGTGGTGGTGCACATCTGTAGTTCCAGCTACTTGGGAGACTGAAGCAGGAGGATTGCTTGAGCCTAGGAGTTTGAGTCCAGTCTGGGCAACATAGTGAGACTCTGTCTCAAGAAAAAATGAGGGGGATGGGGGCGGGTGTGGTGGCTCATCCCTGTAATCTCAGCACTTTGGGAGGCCGAGGTGGGCGGATCACCTGAGGTCAGGAGTTCGAGACCGGCCTGGCCAACATGGCAAAATCCCGTCTCTACTGAAAATACAAAAATTAGCTGGCCATGATGGTGCATGCCTGTAATCCCAGCTACTCGGGAGGCTGAGGCAGGATAATTGTTTGAACCTGGGAGGCAGAGGTTGCAGTGAGCCGAGATTGTGCCACTGCACTCCAGACTGGGCGACAAAGTGAGACTCCATGTCAAAAAAAAAAAAGAGAGAACATACTGTAGAGGGTTCTCATATACCCCACATCCAGTTTCCCCTATTATTAACATCTTACATTAGTGTGGTACTTTT
>NW_012117981.1:3983-5701 GCF_000951035.1 Colobus angolensis palliatus | reverse complement strand
AAATGATGTATTTAATTTTACTTGTTTCAACTTTTGTGTAATTAACATATTGTATGTATCAGGGTGCCCAATCTTTGGGCTTCCCTGGGCCAGCTTTTTTTTTTTTTTTTTTTTTGAGACGGAGTCTCGCTCCCTCGCCCAGGCTGGAGTGCAGTGGCACGATCTCAGCTCACTGCAACTTCCGCCTCCCAGGTTCAAGCGATTCTCCTGCCTCAGCCTCCCAAGCAGCTGGGATTACAGGCACACACCACCACACCTGGCTAATTTTGTATTTTTAGTAGACACGGGGTTTCTACATGTTGGTCAGGCTGGTCTCGAACTCCTGATCTCAGGTGATCCGCCCGCCTCAGGCTCTCAAAGTGCTGGGATTACAGGCGTGAGCCACCGTGCCTGGCAATAGTTCCTTCTTATATAGCTTTGAATGGAAAATAATTATAATATGGAAGAAAAATTCTGTACTTTCTTTGAAGTGTGAACATAGCTAATATCCCCAACTGTTACATCATCCGAGGTTATTGAACTAGATGGTAGTAAAAAAAAAAACAAAACATAAATGGAAACTTAGCCAGTGAATTAATTTTCACATTTTTACTTAAACTCCGTTTCAGGTTTATTCATCTGTTAAATGCATTGGAATCCCTACTATGTGCCAGACATTCATTTCTGAGACTGTCACTGACTTACTGTTTCTTTACTATTTTGATTCTGTTAAATGCTTAAAAATCTATTTTTGACAACCTATTTTTACAACCTTTTCAAATTAATCAGATTAACAGAAAACGTGGTTCTTTAAAAAAATCTATTAAAGATTCTAGAAATGTTTTCTTAATTTATTATTCAACATAGTCGAAACAGTACAATGTTTCTCATTCAAGGAAACTTTAAAATGTTTGGAGCTTACTAATTTGAGCATGTCTTAAGTTGCCAATTTGATAATCCTGGGAAATATGCCAATTAAATAAGATAAATGACTATTAGAGTGACACCTGTCACCATAATAACTAAAACTGCCTATGCTAATGTAATTGAGCTGATTTGGAGGAGACCATATTTTGTATAGTAACGCACTGGAATGAATTTACATGTGGATGTGAAGAATTTGAGTGGTATTTAAGGAACATGCATATTGATCTCAAATACTCCTGTGTTGTCTTATCTTTCATGAACTATGAGTGTGAGGATAGGAGGTCCTTATCTTTTATGAACTGTATGAGGATAGGAGGTCCTGGTTCTTCTCCCTCTCCACTTTAACCAGATGAGCTCTGCTTCTCTCCATTTTACCGGTTAATGATTTTCTTGAGAGAAATTCTGCTTTAAAACATCAACATTTTGCAAATTGCTTTCAGCTTCCTATACAAAAAGTTCATCAGCTTTTCAAAGGAAGCTTCTACACACAGAACAGATTATAACATTTATTTAAGGTATAAAGAACATTAATAAAAAACAAAGCCACCCACAAGTCAGCTGAAAAAATAGCACATTTCCAGTGCAATTGAAAGTCCCTGTGTCTCTCCCTGATAGCGTCCCCTTCCCTCTTTATGAGAAAATTACGATTCTGAATTTTGTGTTTGAATTTTGTGTATTTCTTTTCTGAATAGTTTCACTACATGTACATATTTGTTTAAATGATGTATTTAATTTTACTTGTTTCAACTTTTGTGTAATTAACATATTGTATGTATCAGGGTGCCCAATCTTTGGGCTTCCCTGGGCCAGCT
>NW_012117981.1:0-3629 GCF_000951035.1 Colobus angolensis palliatus | reverse complement strand
CCAGGATGGTCTCGATCTCCTGACCTCGTGATCCGCCCGTCTCAGCCTCCCAAAGTGCTGGGATTACAGGCTTGAGCCACCGCGCCCGGCACTAAACATATTTCTATTTTGGTAGAGTTCATGTTCTCTGAGTTCTTCTTTCTGAAATATCTGCAATATTTTTTACCCTTAAGAATGGATACTCCATTCTGTACACCTATCTTACCAAACAAGATTACCTTTTCTTCAAAACTGTCTTTGTAGCAATCCCTTCCTTCTTTGTTTGTAATGTTTAGAGAGATGATATTCTTCGAGGCTTGGAGTTGAAAAGTTGGGTTTTAACCTTGCTACTTGGTATAACCATGAGGTGATTATCTGATCTTTTTCTGAACATTGATTTCTTCATTTGCATACCCTAGGTCTCCCTTGCTTCTCATAAAGTATCTTAACATTTCTGTATAAATGTAACTGACTAATAATAACTGTAGTCTTTTCTATGTCAATTTTTTATAGTTTTCATTTTGTTGGCACAAACTCTTCAGTCTTTTTCCTGTGCCCCCTACCTCCTAACCCCCACATTTTGAAAGGACAGCATTGTAAGTCATTCAAAGTAGGAGAAGATACAAGTAGCTTTTTGTTTTGTTTTGTTTTGTTTTTTGCTTTCTCCAGTCTGATGATAGAACAAGAGTCAACTGGTGTTTGAAGCATATGGCAAAGGCATCAGGTAAGTAAAACTCTGGGTTGCTGCAGAAGTGCTTTATAATTAATATCTGTATTTATTTCTACTTTGATATCTTCCGAGTATCTAAATTTACTAATTGTATGTGTTTTTCTATTTACTAATGGAAGAAATCAGGCAAGATCTACAACTTCTCACTGTAGAGGACCTTGTAGTGGGGATCTACCAACAAAAATTTCTCAAGGAACCCTCTAAGACTTGGATTCGAAGCCTCCTAGATGTGGCCATGTGGGATTATTCTAGCAACACAAGGTATTGCTAGCATTTTTGTTTGAGTCATTTTGACTTCTTTTCTAAACTGGGAAAATATGGTAGGACTTTTTTGCCTTTTTATGCAATATTTTCCCATGAAAGCTTGGAATTATTGTATTTCCTTGAATATAAGATTTCATTGATAGTAAGATATATTGTTACTTGTGTATCACTAAAAACAAACCTGCCAAATAAACTGTTCTTTCTTATCACTTAGAATTTCTATACTGATGAAAGAATGTCCTTAGATTTATTTAGAGAGATTTTTATTACATAGAACTCTTGTACTTACATGTAAAAGAATATATAAGTGAAATCAATTGGCAAAAGTATTTTTTTATTTTGAGATAATTTTACACTTACAGAAAAGTTGCAAAAATATTACAAAGTTTACTATTCTCTCTTTCCTTAATTGCTAACATTTTAATACATTTTCTTTATAATTTTGTTTCTAAATATATATACACTTTTTCAAAATCACTTCAGGATAAGTTGCTGTCATTATGCCTCTTTATAATGAAATACTTCAATATGTATTTCCTAAGAATAAGAATGGTTAGTCTACGGCCATAGCACCCTGAACACGCCTGATCTTGTCTGATCTCACAAGCTAAGCAGGGATTGGCCTGGTTAGTACTTAGATGAGAGACTGCCTGGGAATACTGGGTGCTGTAGGCTTTTACTGTGTGTGCGTGCACGCATGTGTATATAGAACATTTATATTACCATAGTGTAATGATCAAAATCAAGATATTGAATATAGGACACAATACTATTATCTAATCTGAAGACCATATTCATATTGTATTAGTTGTTCCACTATGTCTTTTATAGCCAGACAAATTCTAGAGTCCAGTCCAAGACCACATGTTGCACTTAGTTATTTATCTCTTTAATCTGGAACGGTTCCTCAGTCTTACTTTGACTTTCATGATCTGGATATTTTTTAGTACAGGCCAGTTATTTTATAGAATGTTTCTCACTTTTAGTTGATCGGTATTTCCTCATGGTTAAATTGAGATTATGCATTTTTGGCAGGAATACCACAGAAGGGATTATGTGACTGCTCAGTGTGTCATATCTGGAGGCATGTGATGTCAGTTTGTCCCATTACTGATGATGATAACTTTGATCACTTGTTTAAGATAGTACCTGTCAGTATTTCTCTCTTGGAAAGTTACTGTTTTTTTACCATGTAATTTTTTTTTTTTTTTTTTTTTAAGAGAATCTTGCTCTGTCGCCCAGGCTGGAGTGCAGTGGCACGATCTCAGCTCACTGCAACTTCCGCCTCCCAGTTTCAAGTGATTCTCCTGCCTCAGTCTCCTGAGTAGCTGGGATTACAGGTGTGCACCACCACGCCCAGCTAATTTTTTGTGGCTTTAGTAGAGGCGGGGTTTCACCATTTTGGCCAGCCTGGTCTTGAACTCCTGACCTCGTGATCTGCCTGCCTCGGCCTCCCAAAGTTTTGAGATTATAGGCGTGAGCCACTGTGCCTAGCCCCCCTGGGCCACAGTGGAAGAAGAATTTGTCTTGGGCCACACATAAAATACACTAACACTAATAATAACTGTTGAGCTAAACAAACAAACAAAAATCACAAAAAAAGATCTTGTAATGTTTTAAGAAAGTTTATGAGTTTGTATTGGATTGCATTCAAGCTGTCCTGGGCCGCATGAGGCCTGCATGCTGCGGGTTGTACAAGCATGATATATATGTTTTCTTTCCTGTATTTTTTAACTCAATATCTTTCATTCATTTTCTATTGAATTGTTTGTTTTTCTTACTGATGTGTGGAAGTTTATCTTATCTGCTGATGGATTTTTAAAAATTGTATGCAGATACCTGTTTTCAGTTTGTGTCTTGTATTTTTCACTGTCTTTATGGTGTCTTTTAATGAACAGACTTTTTAAACATTTTTTGTTTTTTAGAGATAGGGTCTTGCTTTATTGCCCAGGCTGGAGCATGATGGCTATTCACAGATGCAGTCATAGGTCACTGCAGGCTCGAACTCCTGGGCTCAAGCGATCCTCCTGCCTCACTCACCTGAGTAGCTGGGACTTGAGGCATGCACCACTGTGCCCAGCTTGTTTTTATTTTTAATTTGGTAAATGTGTCGATATTTTTATCATTTGTGGGGTTTTGTGTCTTATTCAAGAATTCTTTTTTACCCCAAGGTTGTGAAAATAGTCTCTATTTTATTCTAAAAATTATAGAGTTTTATTTTTTGTATTCAAGTTCTTATTCTACCTGGAATTGACTTGTGTATAGTATGAGGGAGAGATTCACTTTAATTTTTAACCATGTAGATAATCATTTATCACAGCATCAATTATTGAATAATCAGTTTGTGCCACCTGTATCATATGTTTCTGTTTGTGTGTGGGAGGATATTTTGTTCTCTTTATTCTGTTCTATTCTACTTTTTTGCTGTCAATATCATATCCTTAAACACAGTAGTTTGATGATATCTATTTAGACAAGCCCCAACCTCGTTCTTTTGGAATATCATGGCTGCTTTGACCCTTTGTTCTTCCATACACAATTTAGAATCAGTTCTTCATGTGTTACATTAAGTCATTTTGGAGAAAACTGGTATCTTCATTATATTGAATCTTTATATTTGTAAACATAGGGCTTCCCTCTTATTTTTTAGGTCCAT
>NW_012117980.1:8265-10693 GCF_000951035.1 Colobus angolensis palliatus | reverse complement strand
CACCATACCCAGCTAATTTGTGTGTGTGTGTGTGTTTGTGTGTGTGTGTGTGTGTGTGTGTGTGTGTGTGTAGTAGAGATGGGGTTTTACCACGTTGGTCAGGCTGGTCTCAAACTCCTGACCTCAAGCAATCTGCCCGCCTTGGCCTCTCAAAGTGCTGGGATTACAGGTGTGAGCCACTTCACCAGGCCTTAAATGAGTAACTCTTAGTGTATTCTGTTCACTACAAGAGGGTGATAATACCAAAATAAATGATAAAATAAACAATGACAGTAAAACAATTTAGCTCCTGGATATTTTAACTTTTTTTTTTTTTTTTTTTTTACTGCGTAAAAAGACAGCAGGCTAACAATAAAGAGAGAGCATTAACAGATGTTCCACAACAGAAGACTTCATCAGTCTATTTCTTATGATCCTGTTAAGATGACGAACTGATTGCTCATTGGCTAAAATCTAAATGATTGATACAAGATTGAAAAAATGTCATAACCTTAGCTTTTTGCTACATAAAACTTGCATCTCTCCCACTTCATGCCTTTTGTCTTTGAAGTTTCATTATTATTTTTGTACTTTGTGGCTCTCTGCACAAAATACTCTAGCATGTTCCAAGAGTTTATGAACATAAACAGTAGATGACATCTTCAAAGCCTAGTGACCCAACAGATACTTGTTTAGCACTGACTTTGTTCTGTCAAAACCATGCTGAAGTGTCAAGACTTTATATGTGGAGATTATCCACTAAATTAGAGCCATAGGAATTTGGACCTGTCAACAACCTTAAAACAGTGCCCCAGCACATAGGCAGTCCTCAGTAATTATTAATTGCTGTTGTCCCTTCTCCTCCTGTTCAGTCTTTTATCTGCCACTTACTCTATTGGTTCGCATGCTCTAGCCACAGCAGCCTTCAGGTCCTTCCCACCATAGAGCCTTGGTTTATTCTGTTCTTGGTGCCTGGAATAGTCCTCCTTTTCTCCCCTTTCTGCCTAGCTGCTGTATCATTTTCTCAGGGGCACTGTCAGTGACCTCTCATTTTAGGTTAGACCTGCCTTTATATTCTTTCTTTTTTTTTTTTCTTTTTTTTTTTTTTTTTTGAGACGGAGTCTGGCTCTGTCGCCCAGGCTGGAGCACAGTGGCTGGATCTCAGCTCACTGCAAGCTCCGCCTCCCGGGTTTACACCATTCTCCTGCCTCAGCCTCCGAAGTAGCTGGGACTACAGGCGCCCGCCACCTCGCCCGGCTAGTTTTTTGTATTTTTAGTAGAGTCGGGGTTTCACTGTGTTAGCCAGGATGGTCTCAATCTCCTGACCTCGTGATCCGCCCGTCTCAGCCTCCCAAAGTGCTGGGATTACAGGCTTGAGCCACCGCGCCCAGCCTATATTCTTTCTTATCACCTAGTACTTTTACTTCATAGCAGTTTAAATAATTTTTTTATTGTTGGCTTAATTTGTCTCTGTCCAGTTGAAAATCAGCTCCATGAAAGCAGGAACCGTATCTCTCTTGATTGCTTTACCCCATCCCCTACAGTAGTGGTTGGTAAGGAGCTGGTGTTTGATAAGTATATGGGGAATGAATAAATTAGTAGGTGAAGTGATACAGTTTGGATGTTTTGGGCTTGGGGTAGAGAAGTAAACTGAGGGAAGAGAGCACATTTAGAAGCCTTAAACATCACTCTCAAGTTTCTATTCAATTGTTCCCATCTTTGAAAGTGTGGGTTTCGGTGCTTATATTCTGTGATACGATTTGGGATAACTGGCATTTATCTCAAGTGGAACAATTTTAAAAGTTACCAAAACTTTTCTATGCTCATTATGAAATGAAAATTTAAAATCTGAAAAAGATCTTTATTTGTTTTACAGATAAAAAATGAACATAATATGGTAGTGTATCAGATTGCATTATTAGTTATCAGTAGAGCTGGCACTAGAACCTAGGTTTCCTTACCTCCCCACCTTTGTTTTTTTTGAGACAGGGTTTCACTCCCATTGCCCAGGCTGGAGTACAGTGGCTCACTGCAGCCTCACCCTCAGCCTCCTGGGCTCAAGCAATTCTCTTGCCTCAGCCACCCAAGTAGCTCGGACTACAGGCATGCACTACCACACCCAGCTAATTTATATATATATATTTTTTTGAGACAGGATTTTGCTGTGTTGCCCAGGCTGGTCTTGAACTCCTAGGCTCAAGTGATCTGCCTGCCTTGGCCTCCCAAAGTGCTAGGATTACAGGCATGAGCCATGCACCCGGCCATTCCTACCCATTTTAAGCTATTGTCCTTTAGGTAGCTGGTACCTTTACAGATATATAAAAGTGATACAAGGATGTATTAAAATCTAAGCTTTTCTCAAGCCTGTAATCCCAGCACTTTGGGAGGCCGAGACGGGCGGATCACGAGGTCAGGAGATCGAGACCATCCTGGCTAACACGGTGAAACC
>NW_012117980.1:0-1085 GCF_000951035.1 Colobus angolensis palliatus | reverse complement strand
AAAAAATTAGCCAGGCATGGTGGCAGGTGCCTGTAGTCCCAGCTACTTGGGAAGGTGAGGCAGGAGAATGGCGTGAACCCAGGAGGCAGAGCTTGTAGTGAGCCGAGATCGTGCCACTGGACTCCAGCCTGGGGGACAGAGTGAGACTCCATCTCAAAAAAGAAAAAGTCTTGTTAGCTAATGATGGTAATACTTTTACTTCTTTGTTTTTATCCTATAAAAATCCTTTAATTATTTTTAAAGTAATAGCAACATTTCAGATACCAACCACAGTGTGCAGTTTAAAATTTCTTTAGTTTTTGCTTTTAAATATATTCCACTGGTGTTTATAGTCAGAGTATTGTATTTTAACATGGCTTAGGCCAAGCCCAGTGGCTCACACCTGTAATCCAGCACTTTGGGAGGCAAAGGCAGGAGGATCGCTCGAGCCCAGGAGTTCAAGACCAGTCTGGGCGACATAGGGAGACTCTGTCTCTACCAAAAAGAAAAAAAAAAAAATTAGCCAGGTTCAGTGGCATGTACCCGTAGCCCTAGCTACTTGGGAGTCTGAGGTGGGAAGATTGCTTGAGCCAGGGTGGTTGAGGCTTCAGAGAGTTTTTATTGTACCACTGCACTCCAGCCTGGGTGACAGAGCAAGACCCTGTCTCAAAAACGAATAAAAATAAATAACGTTACTTAAAGGAATTCTATTTTCTTGTGGTTTTCCCACCAACAGTTAGCTCATGTGCTTCAGCTCATTTGAAATTTATAGAATTTTTTTATTTCGACTTAATTGTTTCTAAATTGTATAGTAAGTCTGCATACTTCTAAAGTCAAAATTGGCCAGGCAGTGGGTCATACCTGTAATCACAGCACTTTGGGAGGGTGAGGCAGGTGGACCACCTGAGGTCAGGGATTTGAGACCATCCTGGCCAACATGGTAAAACCCCATCTCTACTAAAAATACAAAAGATTAGCCTGGCATGGTGGTCTGCACCTGTAATCCCAGCTACTGGGAAGGCTGAGGCAAGAGAACTGCTTATACCCAGGAGGTGGAGGTTGCAGTGAGCCGAGATCGCACCACTGCATTCCAGCCTGGGTGACAG
>NW_012117979.1:5082-6947 GCF_000951035.1 Colobus angolensis palliatus | reverse complement strand
CTCCGTCTCAAAAAAAAAAAAAAAAGTGTTTAGGTTTAGGTTGCCACATGGAGAAGACCTCAGGAGAGGGAAAGCCATGCCCAGAGGACATTCCCAAGCCCACTGCACTCCCCAAGCAGAACACAAGAGGCAGCCTTGCCCAGGATCCACTGAATTTGTTGACATTTCCTGCAGTTACAGCTGGCTTCATGGGCATTGGACCTATGTGATCACACAGAGCCCTCCCTCCAGATGGGCCCCACGCTTAATGTAATACTCTGCTAGAGTGTCTTGAATTTCTTAATAATTTTTGAATGAGGAACCCTGCATTTTCATTTTGTACCATGCCCTGTAAATTATGAAGTCAATTCTACCTACAGTATGACCTCTGAGTGCTGGTGTCCTGTAAGTTGTCCTGCAGGTCACCAGGGACAAACTGACACTTACAAGGCAGATGAATCTGGGTAGTGGCTTAAGTGCTGAGGCTCATACAGAAACTTTCCTGGGAACTGTTTGCCTATGAAGGCTCCTAACCACTAAGAACACAGCAGGTCAGTACAATGTTCAGTAGGACACAGACTTGAACTTGAATCTCAGGTTGGCCACTTTTTAATTGGCGACTGTCAACAATTGGCATAATCTTCTTGAGACTCAGTTTCCTCCTCTGCAAAATGGCAAGGGTATTACCTGTCTCTGAAACTTGCTATTGATAAAGGAATGTGTGTGTCAATCACTATCCTAAAGCCCAGCACCCAGAAAATAACCAGTAATAATAATGAATGCTTAATATAATTAAGTTCACTTTTCATTCTTTTTCACCATCAACCTGACCAAAGGGGTAATGTGGAGACGGGGCAGCTGTGTGTGTAGATATGTGAGTAGTGGCCGGAGATGGGAAATTATTATTCTTCATCATCTGAATAATACAAAGGCAACACACAGGGTGAAGGTTACTGACTCTAATTACTGAGTTCTCCCTCTGCCACTTAAGGGAGATTTCCCTGATGCAGCTATAACATCAGGTCTTGTGGATTTACTCTCTTCATTTAAATCTGAATTTAAGGATTTCCTGTCCAGGCACAGTGGCTCATGCCTGTAATTCCAGCACTTTAGGAGGCTGAGGTGAGACGATTGCTTCAGTTCAGGAGTTTGAGACCAGCCTAGGTAACACAGCAAAACCCCATCTCTGTAAAAAATACAAAACAATTAGCCAGGCGTGGTGGCACACACCTGAAGTCCCAGCTACTTGAGAGGCTGAGGCAGGACGATTGCTTGAGAATGGGAGGTGAAGGATGCAGTGAGCAGAGGTCATGCTACTACACTCGAGCCTGAATGACAGAGTAAGACTTTGTCTCAAAAAAAAGAAAGAATTTACTTACAAACACTTTTCATATGAAAGACTGTAAAAAAAAAAATGTATGCATGAAAGGTCTTTGAGTACTGTCATTTTAAATCTAAATGTAAATTAATATTTTATTTTTAGGAATAAAATATGTGACAAAAGGTAACCAATGCACATTCCTAATATATCCAAAAAATTTCATTTCTAGATACTTAAGTCCCTGTTAGAGTATCACATAGTTTTAAGACACATCAAAAGCTTTTTAAAACTTTGCTTCCTGCTTATTAAACGCTAGAGATGTGAATTCTTTAATATACATCGGATTTTCAGGACCCATAAAATTACAAGTATAGCTACAGAGATGAATGTGAATATTAACGCAGATATGGATAAAGGTAGAGATTTGGTATGGCAAAGCAGATTTTCAGTTCTTTATAAGTTAATAAACATGATGGTATCTTAACCACTACCTAAAATTGTCAGACTAATAAGACCATGCGTCAGTAGACTGGTTTTGCTTAGCAAAAAGGGACTTGATTTAGTT
>NW_012117979.1:0-332 GCF_000951035.1 Colobus angolensis palliatus | reverse complement strand
GAGTACAATAGTGTTTACAACTAATTAATCACAACCAGCTACAGATGTCTTTGTTCCTGCTTTTCTCCCAGTGCTTTACTTGACTAGCCTTAAAAAATAATGATAAAAAGACACTTCACCTGCACCGCAATTTTGCTGAGAGCCAGTTTTAGAAGTGTACACAAAAAGATTTCACATAACACCCAACTTGTTGCATTAGATTCAAAGGTAGCTATTGCAACTACTCCATGTAATTCTCCCTACCACGCAAAACATCCTGATATTTGAGGAGAAAATTGTATTATTTAAAAGAGATACCAATAGTATAGGTTCTGGATTAAAAAAAAAAAAAA
>NW_012117978.1:5609-6022 GCF_000951035.1 Colobus angolensis palliatus | reverse complement strand
AATTTTTTGTCTGTTTCAGGAATTGTGTGCAGGGCAGGACCCTCTTGCTGGAAGCATGCCGTTACCAAGGCACCTAACACAGCATCTGGTGTTACGTGAACATCCTTCTCTGACTGCAAACAGATGGGTGGATTATTTTTCCAGAAGGATGAGCTCTATTTCATGATGAAAATCACCCAGGTGTTTTTGCACAAATCCTAAGTTTAGTCTTCCATATGCGTTTTTTACTGAAGGCTCTGGCCATGTTCCTCACAGCCTAGAGGTCTGATGTGCTCTCTGTCCCCACTCAGTCACCAGCTGGGTGTGGGACTCAGAGTGAGCCTCAGTCCAAGTCACCACCCATGTGGAGTGAGGAGATTGCACTAGACCAGTGGTGTTCCTCAAACTTGGGTGGGTGTAAGAATCATTGGGAA
>NW_012117978.1:0-649 GCF_000951035.1 Colobus angolensis palliatus | reverse complement strand
GGATTGAGCCACAGCGCCCAGCCCCAAATCTCATCTTGAATTGTCATCCCCATAGTCTCCATTGAGTCATGGGAGAGACCAGGTGGAGGTCATTGAGTCACGGGGGTACTTTTCCCTCATGCTGTTCTCGCGATAGTGGCTGAGTTTTCACCAGATCTGATGGTTTTATGAGGGGCTCTTCCCACTGCACTCAGCACTTCACCCTCCTGCCACTTTACGAAGAAGCTCTTTCCTTCCTCTTCGCCTTCCGTCAAGACTAAGTTTCCTGAGGCCTCCCCAACCGTGCTGAACTGTGAGTCAATTCAACCTCTTTATAAATCACCCAATCTCAGGCAGTTCTTTATAACAGAGTGAAAACGGACTAATACATAGACCTACCCCTTAGAACACGTTACTGTTGCCAAAGATGTAAAGAGGTCCAGGTTACAGGACCATGCCCTGGGGATGTGTGTGTGTGGGTGGGTGTGTGCGTGCATGTACCTGTGACTATGCATGGCCGTGGTGTATGTGCATGTGTGTGTGACTCCATGTGGTATATCCATGTGTGTCTATGTGTTTGCATGTGGCTTGGAAAGGCCCCACCAGAACTGGAATGGAGCATGGGGAATCCCCCCAGAGGAAAATGGAAACCTCTGCTTTAAGAGTTATG
>NW_012117977.1:1564338-1566220 GCF_000951035.1 Colobus angolensis palliatus | reverse complement strand
GCGCGCGGGAAGAGTTTGGCGCGGGCGCAGGAACAATTTATAATAAAGAACCCGGAAATGTGCCATTTTGTCTCCGCTTTGCGGAGATCAAGCAACAGAGGTCGGCTAACTCCGGGCCTTATGGCTCCGGACAGGCATGGTGGTATATGCCTGTAGTTCCAGCTACTTGGGAGGCTGAGGCATAAGAATTGCTTGAACCTAGGAGGCAGAGGTTGCAATGACCCAAGATCACACCACTACACTTTAGCCTGGGTGACAGAGTGAGACTCTGTCTCACAAACAAAAACAAAAAAACCCCTTGTCATATAATTTATAATCTAAAGTTATATAGTTAAATAATAGATACTCATTAAATGTCTGGGTCATTTCCAATTTTTAAAAAGTTATAGGAAAACATTTATCTAAAATGTGTTCTTATTTAAAGGAAAATAATTTTTATCTAATTCAAAGATTATTTAAAGGCTATTTATGAAATAAGGTAAAAGGAACCAGTAAATAAGGGTGATGTAAATAAAGTTATAAATATAAATAGGTATTTTTGGTAAGAAAGGTTAAAAGAATAATTTTATATGAGAAAGAATCTTGCATGGTAAATTTTTGTCCTAAAATAATATGACTGGTTATTTAAGAAAAATGAAAGTCTAGGATAAAATAGGAAGTCCAAACATGTTGTAAATGATGTGTATAAGTCATAATAAGGTTTGTGGCTGGGTGCGGTGGCTCATGCCTGTAATCCCAGCACTTTGGGAGGCTGAGATGGGCGGATCACCTGAGGTCAGGAGTTTGAGACCAGCCAGGCCAAAATGATGAAACCTCATCTCTACTAAAAACACAAAAAAACTTAGCTGGGCATGGTGGTGCACACCTGTAATCCCAGCTACTCAGGAGGCTGAGGCAGGAGAATCGCTTGAGCCCAGGGGGCGGAGGTTGCAGTGAGCTGAGATTGCACCACTGCACTCCAGCCTGGGTGACAGAGCGAGATTCTATCTCAAAGCAAAATAAATAAGGTTTGTAAAAAGAGAACTTATGAGGAGAAAAACTATAATAAAGTTTATAAAAAGAGGATTTGTGAGGGAAAAATACTTTATGTGATCAAGTTGGCAATAATTAAAAGGAAATTATGTATAATCTTTTTAGAGATTGAGTTTTGATATAAAAAACATTAATACAGTAAATAATTGGTTAGAACAACAAAATGTTTTAAGGTATTGATTTACTGTTAGTAAAATTATAAGAGATTTTAATTTTTTATCCAAAAACTTCAACTTTTATTGTGTTTTGCTGTTTTCAGCTTTTTCTCCCCTTTGAGAAAGCCTGAGATAATATCCTTCTCCAAATTCTTCAGCCCCTGTAACTTTTTTCCTCAGGTTGTATTGTTGTGGCCTGATGCTAAAAATGTTTTATCTTAATGGTGTAAAGGATATGTTTTCTTCCAATATAACATTCTGTGCTCTTCACTTTAAATTGTTCTAAGAATCCAAACATTTTCACTTATGACCCAGGAAACACTCTTCCTATGTCTAACTAATTCAGGTACCCTTTTCATTAGTTTTGACTTTCAGGTTATCTAAATTGACTTCCCATAGGAAAAAACAAAGCACACTGCAGAAGGTCTTTTCTTTTGCCTTTTGGTAACTGGCCTAAACAGATTTTACATTTTATTGAAATAATTCTTATATCATTGTTATTAAGTTTTGATTTCCTTAGAAAAACTGAGCTTGAAAAATTAAAAAATTGAGGCTATTGCATCTATGTAACTTTCTGTATTGCTTTTAAAGACCTTGTGGTAGCCGGGCGCGGTGGCTCAAGCCTGTAATCCCAGCACTTTGGGAGGCCGAGACGGGCGGATCACGAGGTCAGGAGATCGAGACCATCCTGGCTA
>NW_012117977.1:1555822-1563938 GCF_000951035.1 Colobus angolensis palliatus | reverse complement strand
GGGCGTCTGTAGTCCCAGCTACTCGGGAGGCTGAGGCAGGAGAATGGCGTAAACCCGGGAGGTGGAGCTTGCAGTGAGCTGGGATCCGGCCACTGCACTCCAGCCCGGGCAACAGAGCGAGACTCCGTCTCAAAAAAAAAAAAAATAAAAAAAAATAAAAAAAATAAAAGGACAGCAAGTCCTGCTAAATCCTTTTTTTTTTTGAGATAGACTCTTGATCTGTCACCCAGACTGGAGTGCAGTGGCATGACCTTGGCTTACTGCAACCTCCACCTCTTGGGTTCAAGAGACTCATGCCTCAGCCTCCCAAGTAGCTGGGATAACAGTCACACACAACACCACATCCAGCTATTTTTTTTTTTTTGGTATTTTTCGTAGAGATGGGGTTTCAACATGTTGGCCAGGATGGTCTCAAACTCCTGGCCTCAACCCTCTGCCCACCTCGCCCTCTCAAAGTGTAGGATTACAGGTGTAAGCCACCATGCCTGGCCTTAATCCTGCTAAATCTTAAACACTGACAGCAGCTTCATCTTCAGACCTGGTAGACGATGACAACCAAAATAAACTGCATTTGTGAGACACAGGGCAAAAATTAAAACTATCAACTCTTCTAGGCCCAGGGACTGTTTATGATAGAAGAGGTCGGCACATGAGATTATAAGGGCCAATTTTGAGATAAAATTAGTTCAGTTTCTCTATAAATTAAACATAAATATTGAAGGCACACTGATTTCAGACTAGCATTTGGGCCCTTGTGTCAGATTAACAAGATTTTAACCCACTCTTGATTAATTAATTTTATTTTTACATGGATGACATAATTAGCCCACTGTTTAATAAAAAATTCCAAAATGTTAAAAAAAGTTTACGGAAATTATATCTCATGGTCAAGATGGTTAAAATTTAATAGGTTTGTTTATAAGATTTTGAGAGATAGAATTAATTGGCCTCATACTGTCTTTATTAGGGCTTATTGTTTGAAAATTAAATCTCTCTTAAAGAATAAAGGTTTTTGCTTTTTATTTTTGATATCTTTGAGTTATCACTTTGGCTAAATGAAAGACTTCTTTTACAATGACCTGTGATCCTATTTTATGATATCAAGGGTTTTAAAGTTTTTATATTTGACAAACTCAGTTAGTGAGTATGGTGTGTGCTTAAAAAACATCTAGGTAAATAAATGTACATAAGGCGTGGGAGCATATTATGGGAAAAGAAAAAAAATGGAAGTTCACAACATGTTCTGAGGCTGTATTTCAAGATGAAAGGTAACACATACGCAGTTTGACACAAAATTGCAACTTGAGACTGGGAGGTGGGGAAGAGGAAAGGAGAAAGAAGAAAAAAAAGTTTGCAAATGCAGTTTGAGGCCAGGCACCGTGGCTCGTGTCTGTAATCCCAGCACTTTGGGAGGCTGAGGCTGGTAGGTCACCTGAGGTGAGGAGTTCAGGACCAGCCTGGCCAACATGGTAAAACCCTGTCTCTACTAAAAATACAATATTAGTCAGGCATGGTGGAGGGTGCCTGTAATCCCAGTTACTCGGGAGGCTGAGGCAGGAGAATTGCTTGATCCTGGGAGGCGGAGGTTGCAGTGAGCTGAGATCGTGCCACTGCACTCCAGCCTGGGTGACAGAGTGAAACTCTGTCTCAAAAAAAAAAAAAAAAAATACAGTTTGATGCTAGGCTGCTAAGCTGTTACATTGCTAAGCAGCTTGGTTATACTTTCACTGTGGTACTGTGAGAAAAACCACCATGGAACAATTAGAAGTTTTTTGTTTTTCTTTCCCAAGTGTCTAGATGTGGATTCCAGATAACCAATAAGAATGGCTTTCAGTTTATTGGTTTAGGTCTGGATGTGTTTATGCAACCTCTCCCAACCTCCATCAACTTGCTCACACCTCATTCACATTCCTGTTGTCAAATATTTAGTATCTGAGGATTACATGTTAAGGGATTTTTAAGGAATCAGAGAGACCGATGGGGTACAGGAGGATATTTATTAATTATTTAGGTGCAACGGCCCAGTCAGATTAACATCCAAAGGACTCAGCCCTGAACAAAGAGTTAAGTTACCTTTTAAGCATTTCGTGGGTTGGGGGAGATCTGTGCAGGGGAAAGTATACTACAGAAGCGAGAAACAAAGGCAGTTATTCAGTTGAGACATGCATTACATCATTTCTTACTTTTCTTTCTTTCTTTTTTTTTTTTTTTGAGACGGAGTCTCGCTCTGTCACCCAGGCTGGAGTGCAGTGGCCAGATCTCAGCTCACTGCAAGCTCCGCCCCCCGGGTTCACGCCATTCTCCTGCCTCAGCCTCCCGAGTAGCTGGGACTACAGGCGCCCGCCACCTCGCCCGGCTAATTTTTTGTATTTTTTAGTAGAGACGGGGTTTCACCGTATTAGCCAGGATGGTCTCGATCTCCTGACCTTGTGATCCGCCCGTCTCGGCCTCCCAACATTTCTTACTTTTCAAGGAAAAACATGTTTTACAACTTGAGTTTATCTGTCTAGTGACCTTGAAGCTGCACAGCTAGGGAAACTGGGTCTTCACAATGCCTGGGAAAGGAGGAGAGATAAGGCTCACTAGCCACAGAAAAACAGGCAGTTAACTTTTAAAGGACTCCAGCTCTTTCTCTTTCTCAGGGGGAACTGGGTTTTCTTGCATACAGCTGAGTTTCTGCCTACACACTCTTTCATTTCTTTTAATTCCTATTCCATTCCCCGCTTTGGTGCTTTTTATAACAAAGCTGTTAATAGAAAGCACCACTATTTGCCACCTCTTCAGGGAAGTGAGTTGTTTCTACTGGCTGTGGCTGATATTTGGTTAATTCCATCAACTGTGCGGTAGTGTGTCAGATTACTATTGCCTCTATAGTTGACTGAATATTCCTAATAAACAGAAGTAAAAGGCAAGGGAGGATGAGGCAGATGCCAAGAATAAGCAAGAACCCACTAATGAGGGTTGTGAATCCTCCAAAGGTTGAGAACCATCCTGCAAACAAGGAATCCAGGGACCACCTGGACCATCTCTGAACTGGAACATGGGCAAACTTGTGCATTCTAGCTGTGATTTCCATGACAGCTCAGCCATTATCATTGATTTCTAGGCAACAGTTGGTTAAATTTTCCACATACTCCTCCTTCTGAGGTTAAGAGGTAATCTAAAGCCAATCTATTTTGATATATAGCATTTCTCATTTGTGTTGCTTGTATTACCAATAAATCTAGTGACTTTGATGTTTCATTGGTTATGATTTCAAAGACTGCCTGCAATCTTATGATGTGGTCGAGCATACAGATTGGAGTGCGGCAACCCCATGACCCGTCTTGCACCCAAGTAGCTAGCCCAAAGTAATGATTCTTTCAGGAGGCCATTCATTATCTTTACAGTTTCCTATGTTCACATCCTTTTTGATATTTGTGTCTATTTTTGTAATTATGCTTCTTCTAGTTCTTCTTTTATTTTCATCATAAACTGGATATCTTAAGACTTCCCCCTGCTTTAGAGGAATTAGAAAGAAGGATGGCTTGATTGTTCCTAACACACATGCCCCTGTCCATTTAGCCAGCAGTTTCTGATAGGCCCATGCTCCACAGATCCATTATAGGCCAAAGGGTGCCTTCCAAGCATTTGGAGACTCAGCTGATGCCAAGAATGGCTTAGAGTAGAGAATTGAGAGAAAGGGTTTGGATCTGGTAAGTAGGAATCGTTCTGGGCATTTCTCCATGGAGTTTTGTTTTTAGTCTTATCATAGTACTGTTGCCCTAGGCAGGTCGTTTCTCCTACTACCTCTGTGAAAGCCTTTCCCCATCGGGTGATACAGTACTTTCCAATTATGGAGGTTTTTAACAACCAAACACTGGCTGAGGCTGTTGGTTCATTGGCAGGGTTAAGCGAAGTGCAGTTATCTTGTGGCATTAATTCCTTTGCCTCCCATGGCCACTGGTCCCCCATATGAGTTCCTCCACATACATAGCATGAGGAAATTCTTAAGCTGCCAGCTATGTTTTCAGCTAGTTGAGCAAATAAGTTTTTGGGTGATGGGGGAAGCTCAGGTACTGGCTGATCAAAATGCTTATAGAATGACTTATGGACCCTGGGTTGTGGGGTTGGACGCATTTGAGTCCTTCTAGTCTTTTTGACAATTAGTAGTGGAACTCCAAGGCCTGCTTCTTATCTATCAACTCATAATAGTGCTGTCTGTCCTGTAGACCAAAAAGGTAGCTCTGGCTTTAAGATAGTAAAATGTAAAGGATTGCATGTCCTTGTCTTACAATTTGGTTTGGTTGACAAACTACTTAGCAGAGCAGTCCTTCCTGAATATAGGTGTTGAAGCTGTGTTAGCATAGACAACTGAATGTTATAGTCTGGGCATCCAATTTGTGGTTCTCCGTACAGATGTTTAGGACTGCTGCTGCTAAGCCTCTCTTGTGTCAAACCATTGCAGGCTGCTTCTGGTTTTTAAAGATTATGAACATACGTGGCATGGCAAAGTACAAGAAAATAGGCCCTTTATAGGAGAGAGGGGCTTCTTTGTTCGAGCTATAAGCTCTCCTTCTTTTTCTCCCTTTGATGTAATACGTATCTCAAACCAGAATTCATAGGGTAACATCTTAGGGTCATAACATATATATAGCTGATTATTTCCTGGGTCACAGACTGAGTAGGTGGTCTGCTTGTCTGTGCAGGCTTCTAACTTGGTTCATGTACATTCATAGTAGGTATGGTACAGTACAGTTTTAACTATGGTATTCCTTACCCAGGTAGTGTGTACACAGTGTGGGCATCCTTCTAGAGATTTCTCCCCTTTTAGTATAGGCAGAAATGGTAACAACATCAGTGTATGTAATAGAAACGTGCTTACACAACACATGGGCACGGCAAAACCTTCCTCTGGGCATAGATATTTGCAGCATTTGCAGTAATAACATAACAGAACAATTAGTACTGACAGAATTATAGCTAGGCTTATAAATTGTATCCACATTTACTTATCTGGAGATGGTCCTCTGAGCTTCAGCTGTGCATAGACTAGTCAGCTTCCGGATGTGACTAGAGCAGAGCTTGCAGGATCCTCAAGCTCCAGCCATGTGTAGACTGACCAGCCTCTGGTGTGGTCAGAGCAGGGCAGTTGTCTTTCTTACCAGTAGTTGAGTTTTGCCATAGGACTGTTTGGGTGGGGCGATCTGGGTCTTATTGGCTAGTCCATTGGTCATCTTCGGGAGTCACTGCTGCCGCTGGTTTCAGCCAGGTATGATGAATCCTAGGTGTGACACCTGCAACTTTAACAGCAGTGGGAGTAGACATGATCACAATATGGGGCCCATCCTATAAGGGCCCCAGGGCTGTTGGATTTCACCTTTTAACCTAGACAGAGTCCCCTGGCTTTTGTGGATGCACTGGGTCTGTTAGACTTAAATGTATCCTTTCCCTTACCCAGCCTTGCACCTCCTGCATTGCCCCTCCTAAAGCCTGCATCTGTCTTCTAAGGGTTAGCTCTCCTAACTCCTTTAAATCCCCTCTAATTTGATTAATGATTGGGGTTGGCCTTCTGAACAACATTTTATTGCACGAATACCCAGTTTGTTTTGTAGGTGTACACCTGACTTGGAGTAGGACCATGGGCAAGATCTGATCGTAAGTGAGTTTCCTGGCAAAACTTTTTTATTAGCTCTTTAAGTGTCTTGTTCATCCATTCCACCTTCCCTGAACTCCGTGGTCTGTAGGCTGTGTGCATTTTCCATTTGGTCTTTAAAAACTGAGTGAGCTGTTGTACTACTTCTGCCACAAATACAGGACCATTGTCTGATCCTACAGTTAAAGGCAATTCAAACCTTGGTATGATGCCTTTTAGTAGCACCTTTGTCGCCTCTCGTGCCTTTTCAGTCCTGGTGGGCAAGGCCTCAACCCACCCCGAGAAGGTGCAAAGAAACACTAGCATATACCAGTAACCTCCTGCTCAAGGCAACTCAGTAAAGTCTAGAAGCAGGTTCTCACAAGGCACAGCTCTCATTTCCTGAACTCCTGGGGATCGAGTAGGTCCTTGTTTTGGCTTATTCCGGGCACAGGACAGACATTGTTCACAAACAGAATGGGTGATGGCAGAGAGCCGTGGCACACAGAAGTGTCGACCTATCAAATTCTCCAGAGCAGTCCTTCCAATGTGTGTTCCTTGATGAATCTGTTTCACAAACTTTGGGGCTATTGTCCTGGGACAGCTAGCCTCCTGTCAGAGAACAGTCACCATGCACCTTTAGTATATTTCCTTGTTTCCTGACCAAACCAAGCCTTTTCACTTGAAGAGTAATTGGGTACCTCTAACAAAGGGGGCTCTATAAGGAGAGGCATTGCTAGAGTTCTTTCTTTAGGTAAAGCCTTGATCATTGCTGCCCGCCTAGCCTCTTGGTCTGCTTTCTGTTGCCCTGCACCTCATAGCCTTTCCTGATTTGGTGTCCCTTGGAATGAATGACAGCCACCTTCTCTGGAGCCCATATGGCTTCTAATAATTGCAAAATTTCCTCTTTATTTTTTATTGCTTTTCCTTCGGTAGTCAAAATTCTCTCTCTTTGTATTGCCCCATGGGCGTGCAGAGTTGCAAAAGCATATTCAGAGTCAGTACATTTGTTTACTTTCTTCCCCTTGACCAATAACAGTGCTCTGGTTAATGCTATTAATTCAGCCTTCTAAGCAGAAGTCTCAGAAGGTAAGGCTTGAGTCTTGACCTGTTCCTTTTCCCATAGGAGGAGCTCTCTTTCCTTTCCTTTGGTAGTCTCATATAAGGTCCTTGCTATAAGGGAGAAGTTTGGAATCCAGATTTGGCAGAATCCCGCCACGCCTAGAAATTCCCTGACCTGCTGCCTTGTAACTGGGGTGGGCAATGCACATACAGCCTCCTTGCGTGCACTTCCGAGCCTGCGCTGGCCTTGGGATACCATGAATCCTAGATATCCAACCTCCTGAAAACAGCCTTTAGGCTTGTCCTTGGACACTTTGTAACCAGCTTCACACAGCAGGTGAAGAAGCCTCTCTGTTCCTTGGAGTCATTCCTCCCTCCTGGTGGCAGCAAATAGCAAATCATCAATGTGTTGTAATAGCCATAATTGTCACTAGGTGGCGCCAAAGCCTCAAGATCTGCAGCCAAGGCCTCCTCAAAAATGGGAGAATTCTTACACCCTTATGGCAGCCTTGTCCAGGTATATTGCGATTGCCCCCACTGGAAGGCAAATATAGGCTGACTTTGGGGAGCAAGCCTCAAACGAAAGAAGACATCCTTTAAGTCCAGACACGTGAACCAAGCAGCATCAGCAGGAATCTCTCCCAGCATTGTGTATGGGTTGGGTACTATGGCATGGAGAGTGACAGTGGCTTTGTTTACTGCCCGCACTGTCCTGTATTCCCCATTGGGTTTGCGCATGGGTAACAGAGGAGTATTCCATGAGGAGTTGCATTTTACTATAATCCCATGCATATAAAGCCGATTTAGATGCTTTTGTTATTCTATCAATTGCCTCCCTGGGTAGTGGGTATTGATGGACTTGTACCGGGGCAGCATGAGGGTTAAGCTCTACCACCACTGGCTGTCTGTTTGCAGCAAGTCCATGGGGGTTATCCTCGGGCCATACACCTGGTACCTTGAAAAGCATCCCCCACATATTGTGTAGGTCTGTCTCTGTTGGCCTTCTGGCATACAGTTCATAGAGCCGCCATTCCTCAGCCCTTGGGACAGTTTGGGTCCATACCATTGCCTTGGACTTTCCAAACTCCAGTGTCATATTCCCTTTAGGTGTAAAGGAAATTTGTGCCTGCAGTTTCTGGAGTAACTCTGTCCTGAACAAGGGCACTGGATAATTTGGCATATATAGAAACTCATGCTGCACTTCCTGTCCTCCAGTAATACATCTCCTGGATTTGCAAAAAGGTCTCTTTTCTTTGGCCCCAGTAACCCCTACGATAGTAGCACAGTTCTTTGTTGGGGGGCTAATTGGGTGAGTTACCACAGAGAAATCAGCACCAGTATCGACCAAAAAAAATCAATTAACTGGGCCGGGCGCGGTGGCTCAAGCCTGTAATCCCAGCACTTTGGGAGGCCGAGACGGGCGGATCACGAGGTCAGGAG
>NW_012117977.1:1550543-1555655 GCF_000951035.1 Colobus angolensis palliatus | reverse complement strand
CTTCAGCCTGGGCGACAGAGCGAGACTCCGTCTCAAAAAAAAAAAAAAAAAATCAATTAACTGGCCCCCTACTTTCATAGAGATCATAGGCTACCCGGGGCCTAAAAAGATGGAGCCTGCTCTGTCTCAGTCCTCAAAATTCTCAGCCCCTGCTAAGCCGATCACATCAGGATCTGCCCTTGAGGTGCCATGACTAGCATCCGAATACTGCACTTGGGTGTTAGACCATTGACCATCATTTCCATCCTTTTCCTTTTCAGGTCACTCATCTTTCCAGTGGCCCATTTGCCTGCAAGTTGCACACTGGTTCCTGTCCAACCGGGACTGGCTTTCCTCTCCTGGTCTTGTTTGCCCCCTTTCTCAGCCTCTGCCTCAGCCACGCCCTCTAGCAAATTCAGGGTTACTTTCTGCTAGTGCAGCAGCTATACATTGAGCTCTCTTTGTTCCTGTATCTGGTTTTTCTTCCTTCCTTTGGTTGGGCTGCCTGAGCCACTAATGCCTTCATAAGGCTCACTAGCCACAGAAAAACAGGCAGTTAATTTTTAAAGGACTCCAGCTCTTTCTCTTTCTCAGAGGGAATTGGGTTTTCTTACATACAACTGTGTTTCTGCTTACACACTCTTTAATTTCCTTTAATTCCTGTTCCATACATACAGTGGAATATTCTTTTGGAATGTGTTCTTCTTTTTCTTTCTAAAGGATACAGGAATAGATATTTGTGGCCTATAGCCAACTGTCCTGCTGAGAATTACTGAACTGAACTGAGCTGGTTGAGAACTTTGTTATAACTTTCATATTTTAGTGCACTTTTGGCAAAGGGCAAAAGAAAAGTTCTGTGTAGAATAAACCCAAAGCTATGTTTTCATAATCTTTGATTGTTAAGGGTTGCTTTGGCATTCTTGTGTCTTATGTCATTGGCTATAATATAGTTTGCCTATCATCAAAGGCTCTTTTCCATGGAAAAGCCAAATGACTGCTATTGGGACGTCTACAAATCTTGAATCAAGGTTAAATACCAAATTGTTTTTAGGGAAATACTGAGAAAATGGCCAGGCAATATTACTTGTATATTCAGCTATGGAAACCCATGTACCTGTTGCTTTTCTAGTTTGAAGACATTTTATCAGTTGTTTTGTATGTTGGCAGATACTATCTTTACTTTCAGAAAACACAGAGAGATCAGTTATTAAACTTGATCTACAGAGTGCTCAGATAATATGATAAAGTAAGTGTGTGATTTCTACCATGACCCCAAAGAATTACATTCCCAAAGGCAGTCGATAAAAGGTAGGGAAAACAATAAGAATATCCAGTATTACTTATACAAGAAAACAATATGATTTCCCATATATTTAAGAGTTTCATTGATACATTATGTGCATCTTCTTTTGTACCACTTACCACATGGTTACATGAAGGAGTGTTTTGTTTAGCATATACATTTTCCTTCTAGTGCTGTCCCGACCCGCGGGACAGTCGAACGGGCCCTGGAAGGGGGGGTGGGAATGGAGGAGACAAGAAAACACAAGAAATGGAGACAAGACAAATAGCCTGATCAAGTCTCGTTTAATAATGGTGGTGCGATGCCTTATATAGGCTGGCAGGGGAAGAGGTTGGGCCAGGGCGGTGACGGGGGCCGGGTCTTCTCAAATTACAATTGCGCATGCGCCGTGGGTTTGTAATTTTCCCGGGCGCGGGATCGCACCTGCGCCATAGGCTGCATCTCTTTCTGGGCGCGAAAAGGTCGGCGCGGGCGGGAAAGGTTTGGGCGCGCGCGGGAAAGGTTTGGGCGCGCGCGGGAAAGGTTTGAAATGAAGAACCCGGAAATGTGCCATTTTGTCTCCGCTTTGCGGAGATCAAGCAACAGAGGTCGGCTAACTCCGGGCCTTATGGCTCCGGACATAGTGCTAATATATTTTGGTTTTAGAGGCCAAAAAACAGTGCAGGTCCAGGAAGCCCACTCTTTTCTTTACCTTATAGACGTTGGTGTTTGGGGTGGGCTTAATCAGGTCTATAGGGTAATCATAGAGTTTTCAGGCTAAGCCTGTAAGAGTGGTTCACTGTAGATATGACCTTGGATCTGACTGGAAAACAGAACAACACCAACATCACCATCAGATATTCAGCCATTAGAGGAACAGCTTTGCCACAGTATTTTAGTTCTGCACAAGGCACTATTCAATGAGGCAGTCCACTGTGTGGCAAACACACCTGTTCAAGTGAGGCTGGAATGTTCTGAGAGGTCTTAAGACATCATGACTCTCAAGGATCTGCCCACATGGGACTGGCCAGCACAGTACTCAGGGTCCATGGACTTCAGTGTTGGAGGATGGACCTCAGCTTGGTAACATCCTGGGTTATAACCACCTCCTCCTGTAACCAAAAAGCAGGTTAATTGGACTTAGAATCCAATTAACAAGAGCAAGGCCTTGTACAAGAAAAGTTAGTTTATTTCTGAAGCTAGATAGGGCAAAGGGCATAAAGTGTCTTGTTTTAAATGTGATGCTTCACTTTTGTAGCAAAAAGTGAAATCTTTTCTAAGTTGACCAGAGAAGTGAGCAAGGGCAGGAGGTCTCCCTGCTAGCCTGGTTTCTTATCTACGGGACAGTTGAGTTGGTGCCTTCTTGGGCAGAAATAAGTTGTAAAAGTGGCTAAATGGAAAGCATGCCCTCCTGAGGTGACCCTCTGGAGGTGGGATTTCTGTGGGGACATGCTTTGATCTGCACTTCTTCAACTATCAGCTCTAGAGGAGAGATCCATCTTGGGGCACACAGATGAACTTGTGCTGTAGGGAAAGTGTGGTGACTGGGAGGAGAGAGGTTATTTTGCATTTCAAAAAGGGCTAAATAGGAAGCAGGGGGAAAGGAGAAAGGAGAAAAGAACAGAAAAAAAATAATTAAACTACCATTTAGAAAAATGGGGGTACTTGGTTACACTTTTATTTCTGAGGTCAGTGTGGTGCCCTTTATCTTGAAGGGATTTCACTTTGGCTATAGTTGCTTAGAACCTACTAAATCTAACTTTGCATCATATTTTAAGTTAGAAAGTAGTTTGCTGTCCCCTGCTTGGCCTTTCTCGTTATCTTTTCACATGAACATGCTTTATCTTTCCAACTAGATTGTGAGGATGGAAACATTAGTTCATTCAGCTTTTCTTCCCCATAGTGCCAGACACCTAGGTACTTTAAAGGTGATGACAAGCTATCTGCTGACTGACTGGCTTATTTGAGAAAAATACAATGTCAAAATTTCACCTGCACTTCATTGCTGGGAGCCATCAGCTTGCTAGATATAGACATGAAGAGGACAAAGCATGAAGAGAATGGGCAAGGGGGAGGAGGAAATAAGGAAAGAAGATAACTAAGGGATGGTGTAATGGGAGGGCAGAGAAGAGATGGGAGAAATTGAGTTGTATGACTTCAGAGCAAGTGTCCTTAAACATAGGCTACATTAGGAAAGACTATGCCTCCTTAAAGTTTGGATGGAACCTAAAATCTCTACACTTGTTAGCTAAATTGGTCTCCCTTGATAATATTGGCAACATGTGTCATGAAGATTAGACACAGAAATTGGAGAGATCGCAAGAAGGGTGCAGAAAATATTCCCATGGAAGATCCAACCCAGTTGGCAGCCTCAGGTAGGATCGTAATTGAAATGCTAGAATGTTACAGTAGGCATTGTTCCAGGGCTAAAACTTGTTATTCATAACTTCAACTCGAATTTTATTCACTTGAATTTTCAGAATGCAGCTGTAAGGGGCCACAAAAGGTTCCCTGGCTTAGTTGCTATTCTGTAATTATATGTAAAGCCCTGATCAATTTCCCTAAAGCCTATGCAAGGCTTTTCTTGAGAGCATGTGCTGAGACAATTTTTTATTTCAAATCACAGAATTAAGAATTATGTCATTGGTTAGAAGGGTAGAGCATAACTTACATTAATATATTTGCAATGACATATTTGCTTTCCTGTGGTAGTGTGAGGAATAAGAAGGCAATAGACATTCATATTTATGAGTATATGTTTATAAAGTGAAACACTTTTGAAACTCACTGCTTAAACAATAACAAAAAACCAACATTGTATGTTCTTACTCCTAAGTGGGAGCTAAGCCATGAGGATGCAAAGGCATAAGAATGATACATTGGACTTTGGGGACTCGGAGGAAAGGGTGGGAGTGGGGTGGGGGAGAAAAGACTACAAACTGGGTTCAGTGTATACTGCTTGGGTGATGGGTGTCCTAAAATCCCACAGATAACCACTAAACAACTTACTCATGTAACCAAATACCAACTGTTCCCCAAATATCTATGGAAATAAAAAAATTAAACTTAATAAAATTTAAAAATAAGCAATAACAAAACTCACAAATCTAAAGAAACTTAAATGAAAACCTGGCCAAAGGTTTTACCCATTTTTAGCTTCTGAGTTATGCTTTTGTTTTTTTTTTTAACTGATATTCTTGAAATATTTAATTTCATAAAACTAACCTTTGAAATGTGAATGTCTATTCCCTTGACATCACTCACAGTATCAAAAAGAAGTAAATGTATTACTGTGTATGTTTATTTATGTCTATGATTGTATGTATTTCATGTGCAGTTGTACATATGAATTTAGAGTTGTCATTTTCAATTAATTTATAAAATTTTTTATAAATTTCTATATTACTCCTAGAATTGGTATGTGACAAACCTCTCAGTGTTCCTTCTACAGATAGCCAACTTTAGATACTGATAATAAGAATTAAGTTAACAGCTTTGGTCACTTATTTAGTCCCTGCTCTTTACCTGCCAGGCGCAGTGTTAGACATGCATGCATTGCATCTTTCACTTGTCACAGCAATGGTGTAAGGTAGATGTTATTCCTATTCTCACCTTTCTACCTATCTCCTACTAAGGCAGCACAATATATCTCAGCTGATTTAAGGAGTTAAATTTAGGTAACATCAAATCAAGTAGAAGTATAGAATTTAAAAATCATCAGTGCAATTATTTGATAAAGCATAATGTCAACTCTGGAAGAAGGATAACGTTTAAAGTTATGAAGCAATAAAAAATTCAGAAAGAGGCCGGGCGCGGTGGCTCAAGCCTGTAATCCCAGCACTTTGGGAGGC
>NW_012117977.1:1546147-1550345 GCF_000951035.1 Colobus angolensis palliatus | reverse complement strand
AAAGAAAAATATGCACCACAAAACTAAGAAAAAGAGGAAAACAACAGAATGGGGAAATGCTTGTAGTGAAACACATAAGCATTAGTTATTTTAAATGTATTTTTAAAGTTATTAAACTTTGGAGGAATACCACCAAATGTCCAAACGTTCAATGAAGAAGAAAACAAATCACAGAACAAAAAGCACATAGAAGAGCCTTAAAAAAGGTGTTAACTTCATTATGCAACAAGGAAGTAACTCACAAGTAACTCACAAGGAAATAAAAATATATTTTTAAATTAAATTAAATTTACATTTTATTATATTTTTGAGACAGAATCTCACTCTGTCACCCAGGCTGGAGTGCAGTGGTGCGATCTCGGCTTGCCGCAACCTCTGTCTCCTGGGTTCAATTCTTGTGCCTCGGCTTCCAGAAGAGCTGGCACTACAGGTACCTGTCACCACGCCCAGCTAATTTTTGTATTTTTAGTAGAGATGGGGTTTTGCCATGTTGGCCAGGCTGGTCTCAAACTCCTGACCTCAGGTGATCTGCCCACCTCAGCCTCCTAAAGTGCTGGGATTGCAGGCATGAGCCACCAATCCTGGGCTAGTTAGTATAAATATAACAGTGTCATTTCATAACTAATTAATAAATAAAAACAAGCTGAAAGTGATAAAATACAATGAAATTGTATTCGTGTGGCTGTGGGGAAATAAATGTATTGCAAATGGCAATGATAATAACAGTAACCAATATTGTGCCCACTTTCCTCTTCTGCCCACATTTCTGTGCAGAGGAACTACTGTTTACCCCATTTTGTAGATCAGATGACTGTGACTCAGAAGGGAGGGGTAAGTAGTCCCCCATCACACAGTTAGTATGGTGTTTCAGTCCATTTTTGTGTTGCTATAAAGGAACACCTGAGGCTGGGTAATTTATAAAGAAAAGGGGTTTATTTGGCTCATGGTTCTGTAGGCTGTACAAGAAGCATGACACCGACATCTGCTTCTGGTGAGGGCTTCAGGAAGCTTCTACTCATGGTGGAAGGTATGTCAATCACATGGTGACAGGAAGAAAGGAAAGATAGGGGAGGAGGTTTCAGGCTTTTTAAACAAGCAGATCTCAGGGGAAATAATAGAGTGGGAACTCACTCATTATACCAGGTCAGCACCATGCCATTCATGAGGGACTCGACCCCATGGTCCAAACATTTCCCACCAAGTCCCACCTCTAACACTGGGGATTAAATTTTGACATGAGATTTGCTGGGGACAAATATCCAAACTATAACATATGGGCAGAACTAGCCTAATAGAGCTTTGTTGAAGCTAAAAACGCTATGTTCCTTTTTTTTTATTTTACATAAAACCATTTGGAAGCTTTTTTTTTTTTAATAGAGATGATGTCTCACTATGTTGCCTAGGATGTTCTCAAATTCCTGGCCTGAAGTGATCCTCCTACCTCACCTCCCAAATCTCTGGGATTACAGGTGTAAGCCACCGTGCCTTGCTGATTATTTTTTAGAGGCAGGGTCTTGCTCTGTGGCCCAGGCTGGAGCACAGTGGCACAACTATAGCTTACTACAGCCTCAAACTCCTGGGCTCAAGGGATCCTCCTGCCTCAGCCTCCTGAGTAGCTAGGACTACAGGTGCGTGTCACCACACCTGGCCTAAAAACCATGTTTTTAACCAAAACTGGATACTGCTTCCCATGGCAATATGCAAGAAAAAAAAAAGATTCAAACTCTTTTACTTAAGTATTTCAGTCCTGGCATGTTAGCCCAAAAATATTAACTTAGGCTGAGTGTGGTAGCTCACGCCTGTAATCCAAACAATTTGGGAAGCTGAGGCAAGAGGAATGCTTGAGTCCAGGAGTTCAAGACCAGCCTGGGCAATATGGCAAAACCCTGGCTCTACAAAATATTTGAAAATTAGCTGGGCATGGTGGTACGTGCCTATAGCCCAAGTTATGCAGCAGGCTGAGGTGGGAGGATCACTTGAGCCCAGGAGGTCGAGGCTGCAGTGAGCCATGATTGAGCCACTGCACTTCAGCCTGGGTGACAGAGTGAAACACTGCCTCAAAAACAAAACAAGGCCAGGCACGGTAGCTCACACTTGTAATCTCAGCATTTTGGGAGGCCGAGGTGGGCAGATCACTTGAGGTCAGAAGTTTGAGACCAGCCTGGCCAACATGGTGAAACCTCATCTCTACTAAAAAATACAATAAAATTAGCCAGGCATGGTGGCACATGTCTGTAATCCCAGCTACTTGGGAGGCTGAGACAGGAGAATTCCTTGAACCAGGGAGGCAGTGGGTGCAGTGAGCCTAGATAGCACCACTGCACTCCAGCCTGGGTGACAGAGTGACTCTGTCTCAAACAAACAAACAAAAAACAAAAAAGGAAGCAAAAGAAAGTTTAAAAGAAAAGTAGCCGTATGTACAAAGATGTGCATTCATTCAACTGATATCTGTTGATCACTCATTATGTGCCAGGAAACAACCTTAAGCAAATTACAAGATATGAATGCAGACATTAAAATGAAAACTACGAAGAAAATGATAAAATGTTGAAAAGCATTTCTGAAATAGTGTTAAATGGAAAAACTGGACCACACTATTGGATACTGAACGTAATCATTCACTGAGTTAGGTCCAAGAGCTGAATTGAGTCAGAGAAGTTACGTGATTTGGGGAAATTTCTAATAAGAAACTTTTCAGTGGAAATCTTAATTGCCCTACTTTTGTGGCACCAGAATGTATACTTTCGCATAAAAGCCAATTTTGCAATTGTGGTTCTTTTGCCAGACTCCTGATTGGTGGGACTTTAGGTCCTGAGAGAACAGCCCCACCTCTCCTATTCCCAGCTCTCCCACCTCCAGGTGATGCATGATGTTCTTGCCATTTCCAGAGAGCAGCCTGTGTTTCTTGAATGGGAAGTGAGGGGAGGCCAGAGCACACCAGTGATAGGGGAGGGAGGCAGGGAAGTGCTGGGAGGAGAAGCGGGGTCCCCAGCAAGGGCTCCATCCCCGGTCCTGTGCCTATGGACCGAAGTGAGGACAGGCATTTCTGTTTTCATGCCCAAATGTTGCATTTCCCAAGACCACCCTGGCCTGCCATGCCCCCATCCTGTGCCTATAAAAACCCCAAGACCATATCAGGCAGAGACATAAATGGCCATGGGCAGACAGAAGTGGCTGGCCCTCCAGAGGAACACACTGGCGAAGAGCACACTGGCAGACACCAGCAGACGCCAGCAGGCCGACCAGCTGAACAACACTGAGTTTGGCTGTGGTGGTCAGAGGAGAGCCTGACTGCTGGGCGACCTGCCTCCAGGGGAAAACCACCTTCCCACTCCGTCCCCCTTCTGGCCTCTCCATCCACCTCGCTGAGAGCTACCATCACTCAATAAAAAACCTTGCACCCATCCTCCAAGCCCACATGGGATCTGATTTTTCTGGTGCATCAAGGCAAGAATCTGGGAAACAGAAAGCCCTCTGTCCTTGCGATAAGGCAGAGAGTCTAATTGAGTTGATAAACACAAGCTGCCTACGGATGGCTAAACTGAAAGAGCACAACCGTAACACACATGCCCACCGTAGACACTGCAGTGGGATCGGAGTCACATGTCACTATACTGATCTCTTCTTTGCAATAATTAAGTTGTTTTTATGTTACAGCTTGTTTTGTTTTTTTCTTTTTTTGTTTTTGTTTGTTTTTTTTTGAGATGGCGTCTCACTCTGTCACCCAGGCTGGAGTGTAGTGGTGTGATCTCGGCTCACTGCAACCTCTGCCTCCCGGGTTCTAGTGATTCTCGTGCCTCAGACTTCCCAGTAGCTGGGATTACAGGCATATATTTAGTGGAGACAGGGTTTCACCATGTTGGCCAGGCTGGTCTCCAACTCCTGATCTCAGGTGATCTCCACACCTCGGCCTCCCAAAATCTGGGATTACAGGTGTGAGCTACTGCACTTGGCCTATGTTATAGCTTCAGGGACATCCAATTTCCGTTCATTACCCTTCTTCCCAATCCGTGATTCTGCAGTATGGGACTGGCACATGACTGCCACTTACAGCACCCATGCAGGACTCCAGGCGGGGAGCCAACAGGGAGCAGGGGTTGTGCAGGAATGTATTATAGTCTGTGTTCATTCAATTCTGCATGAAGGCCCTTCCTAATTATGTCAACAACTTTTTAAGAGATTTTTTTTTTTTTTTTTT
>NW_012117977.1:1530603-1545962 GCF_000951035.1 Colobus angolensis palliatus | reverse complement strand
ATCTCCTGACCTCGTGATTCGCCCGTCTCGGCCTCCCAAAGTGCTGGGATTACAGGCTTGAGCCACCGCGCCCGGCCTTAAGAGATTTTGAGACTAAAAAAAGCTTTTAATCACTAATGTGTTTTTGAAAGAACCTGAATTAGGTACTTTTAAAATTAATTTTTCTCCTGAATAAACTATTTAGGTATTATTTTTAGTTAATACAGATTTGTACTAATTTGACACCCAACTGAGGAGTTGGCTTTGTAGGTCCCACTAACAACTGGCTTGACAAGCTTTATTCTATGATGATGAATTGTTCCTGTTTTTATAGGAAGGAATTTGATATTAGGCCACTGTATGTATGGAAAATTTCCCAAACTCCTGGATTTTTCCAATTTTAAATTGGAAAATCCTCTCATAAATAGACAGTTGTTTCTTGTTTTATCTCACTGGGAGCAACTTGACAGTTGTGTCTTGTAACAGGTAGAAATGTGGTTGCAGCTTGTGGGGGCGGGGGGTATTCTGATGACCAAAAACCACAGGGTGAAATGGAGTGATGTGACCATTGCAGGTGCTGCATTCCAGGCCTGGTAGTTAAAGGTGTTTTCTAGCTAAAGATCCTGTGTGTGTGCACGCATGCCTACATGCATGTGTATCTGCAAAAGAGAGAAGGAACAGCCACAAATACAAGCTCATGGTTTGGAAGGAGAATTTGAATGCTCTGCTGACCACCAAGTTCCTAGGGAAACAGGATGTGACAGGGATTGAGAACAAGGAAGCCTCATAATTTGGTCAACAACCCAGATCTCTCAGCACAGCCAATGGCTCATTGTGCCAGATTTAAATGCAAATGAACTGTCAATTCACATCCACGTATGAAAGGCAAGAAAAGGGAAGGAGCAGTGGATATGAAGATAAGTAAGACATGGTTCTCTGCCCTTGCATTATTTAGGTCCAATTTACTGATATTCTTTATATGGAGCATTTAGGGTGCAACAATGTTGTGCTGATATTAAAAAACAAATGTGCTACTCATTTGCTGTTTCTTTAAGGGCAAAGTGCACATTTTAAATATGGAACCTTCGCCTTTTGTTTTTTATTTTGCTTTACATATGAAATAAATGGACTTTCTTTCTCCTCCAGGTGTCCACAGCCTCCTTGTCCCCATAAATGAATTCTAAAGTAAAAGTGATGTCATGCAGCATTCTTAGGATGAGGGATATGTGATGAGCATTATATCATCATAGCAACCAACTCCACAGGGTGTCCACTTAAGGTATGAGAATCCCAGTCCATGCCCACATCAAATGAGACAAAATTGAACTTACTAATCAGGAAATCCAGTGAAGGGCTTGTGAAGGCAAAATAAATTGCACAACTACCAAAATCACTAAGCCAAAGGGAAGAGACAAGGTGGGAACTGTATCAGGCAAACCTGCCTCTCGTTTTATTCCTAAATAACATAGCCACAAAGATTTAAAAAAGCCTGCATGCCTCCCTCACAATTTGGGAAATTCCTTGTGGGCCTCACGATCTTTACCCTAAAACAATTCTGTTAAATTTCACCCTAGCAATGTAAATTGATAGCTTATATTCACAGGTGCTGGACAAAGGTCAGAAGTCAAAGTCATCCTTCTGCTCACCTTGTTACAGGTAGTTGGGCATGAGCAGGGCAGGAGAGGGCTTTCTCCCACCCACTAGAAATGTCAGGTGATGGTTTAGCAATTACCTCATTGCCTCTCTAAAAATGATAATTCAGCAGCACCAGGGAGAGGTTTCCTGATGGTCCACACCTGTTAACATCAAATTGTTAATTGAATGCAGGCCCCAGGGAGAAGCAACTTCCTGGGCATGCATGTTAAGAGACAAAAATGGTAAAGTATGATCTTCCACTGGCATACTCCACTGGGAAAGAAAGCCTCAGATGAGCATGTGTAACTCCCTAAGCACACTGAGCATGCTCAATTCCAAAGGGTAAGGAAAGCACTGGGCATGCGGAAAGCCCACCCTAAGGGAAGAATCATGGGAAAAAGGCAAGCCTATAAAGTCCGAGGATCAAGATTAAAGGGCCTTTCTGCTGTCTTCTTTTGCTCTTTTTTCTCTCTTGTGCCTTCAGGTGCCTGCTTGGGTCTCTTTCAAGCAAATTTTCCTTTCCTTCCTGTTCTAAAGCGTTTTAAATAAACTTCCACTTCTGTTCTGAAACTTACCTGGGTCTCTTTTTTTGCTTTATGCCCCTCAGTTGAATTCTTTTTTCTGAAGAGGCAAGGACTGAAGTTGCTGTGGACTGGTACAGATTCACCACCGTTAACACGGGTAACTGGGATGTCTTCCACTGCTAACAACCTGAGACAAATGGGTGCCTGATTGCTTCTTCTGCCCTATTGTTTATGTAAAAATGCAGATTCACTGAGCCAGATTAAGGCATAAGTGACTGTTCCTCTACCCCCCTCTCACATATAATTTGTGTATTCAGTGGAAGGTCAAAGACTCAAAAGAATCGAACCATTTGTCTCTTGTCTACCTATGACCTGGAGGCCCCCTCCCCATTTTGAGTTGTCCCTGCCTTTCTGCACAAAACCAATGTACATCTTACATATATTGATTAATGTCTCACGTCTCCCTAAAATGTATAAAACTAAGCTGTATCCAACCACCTTGAGCACATGTCATTAGGACCTCCTGAGACTGTGTCATGGGTGCATCCTTAACCTTGGTAAAATAAACTTTCTAAATTGATTGGAACCTGTCTCAGATACTTTTGGTTCACAAGTTGGTAACCAGGAATGGCTTCTGAGCGTAGGTTCCCCTAACCCTTGACAAATCTCCTACTGATGCTCGGTACCAGTTTGAGCTATCTTTATTGTTCAAACCAATAGGACAAGTTGTGAAGGCCTGGGAGCTCCCCCTTCAGAGAATCCATGATCTCCTCAAATTTGGCTGAGATCTAAGGTTTATTTTGTTGTACAACTTCTTTTCTGGAGTTTTACACACTTCCAAAAAGGAAGGTGAATTATCCTGCTTCATGATGATGGAAAGCAGGCAACTCCTTTCTGGAGTGTGAGCTTACTTCCAACAGGGAAGGTGAGTTGAAGTTGTTTCCTGCTTCTAGGATGGTAGAGAGCCATCTTCAGACTGGGCTTCATTCCTAGGTAAGTAACTGAATTGGGATTTTATCTTGGAAATTCTCCTTAATGACTAAAGTTAAAATTAACAACCAGCTGCTCTTAATTTCGCCTTACCCTCAGAGTGCTCAGTAATTGTATAAATTGTGCAATTTTTTTGTTTGTTTTGCTTAACTATTTTTGTATGTTTCTATTTTTGTTCTTCTTTTGGTCTTTTTTCCATTGGATTTGATAAACTCTATCAGACTTGATCAAATTTGAAGGAAATTTCCAAATTATGGGGAACAACGCCTCTGAATTGGCTAAATTCCCACAGCTGGGGGTGGGGGGGGTGGGGAAGGAAAAAGAAAAAAACGACCAGCAAAGGGGAAAAAAAGGAAAGATTTTAACTACCTGAGGGATTTTATTTACATAACAAGGCCACTTTTGGCTAGCCAAACCAAACTGAAAGAGCAACAGCTGTTGTCCCATGGTGCAGTTCAGTAGCTGAGGTTCTGCCCTTCTTTTTCCCACCACAACACCCTGGGTTTGGTTCCTAAATCAAGTCCTTTCAGGGTTCATATTTATGTTACTGTTGAAGTATGAGCAATTTGTCTCAGCTAAAATATGGCAATGAGGTTTAAAAGGATTTTTTTTTTTTTGAGACGGAGTCTTGCTCTGTTGCCCAGGCTGGAGTACAGTGGCACATTCTCAGCTCACTGCAACCTGCCTGCTGGGTTCATGCAATTCTCCTGCCTTAGCCTCCCAAATAGCTGGGATTACAGGCATCTGCCACCACACCAGGCTAATTTTTGTATTTTTAGTAGAGACAGGGTTTCACTATGTTGGCCAGGCTGTTCTCAAACTCCTGACCTCAAGTGACCCACCCACCTCGGCTTCCCAGAGTGCTGGGATTACAGGTGTAAGGGACCACACCCGGACTAAAAGGATTTTGTTTTTTAAAGAGCTCAATGGCTATAAATCTGCTTAATTAAAAAGCTAATATTGAAGATTTTGGCTGTGTGTGTGTGTGTGTGTGTGTGTCCACTTAAAAGGCCTTTATGCTTTTTTCTTTCCTAGAACTTCATTTGTTTTTTGGAGAAAAATTTTTTTTTTTTTTTTTGAGACGGAGTCTTGCTCTGTCGCCCAGGCTGGAGTGCAGTGGCGCAATATTGGCTCACTGCAAACTCCGCCTCCCAGGTTCATGCGATTCTCCTGCCTCAGCCTCCCCTGTAGCTGGGACTACAGGCGCCCACCACTGCACCCGGCTAATTTTTGGTATTTTTAGTAGAGACGGGATTTCACCATGTTAGCCAGGATGGTCTCGATCTTCTGACCTCGTGATCCTCCCGTCTCGGCCTCCCAAAGTGCTGGGATTACAGGCGTGAGCCACTGCACCCGGCCGAAAAGTTTTGTTTTTCTCAGTTGACTGAATTCTGTTTTCTCCATTTTTCTTCCTGTCTCTCCTTCCTTTTGGCCCCCTCTGCTGCATGAGGGACCTAAAATGATTTTTAACAGCCTGAGATTTCTTAAAGAAAACAGACAAGGTACCAGACTCCATTTTGGGGAGAAACCTCTGTTTTTCCTTATGGAACCTTAAAAGTATAAATAGACAAGTTCCTCTCAGATCTTAAATAGCTTGCTTTCGTGTTGTTACCTGCTTATGTTTTGACTAAAGTAGTTATTACAACAGTGGCTATTCTTGGGTATTTAAAATAAGAAAGAGTATAGTTTAGACACTTAGAGAAATGTCTTCATTTAAAAAGTGCATTGTCAAAGCATCACATGTTCTAGGTTCAAGAAAATTCTCTTTTGGAGATTCAGAATTCAGTGTGGGCTCTGCCTAGACCTCAGAGATCCAGTTAAATAGTAAGAGACTAAATTTAAAACTACCTATATAAGTAAAATTGGTCCCCTTATACAATCCTATGATAGATTTTTATAATTTTATGTTTGATTTGGCATTTGTTTTCAATCTCCCTCTAGAACACCAGACTCTTTTTCTCTTTACTTTGGGCGGTATGGCCATTTTCACAATATTGATTCTTCCTATCCATGAGCATGGAATGTTTTTTCCATTTGTTTGTGTCTTCTCCCCTTATTTCCTTGAGCAGCGGTTTGTAGTTCTCCCTGAAGAGGTCCTTCACATCCCTTGTTAGCTGTATTCCTAGGTATTTTGTTGGGAAAACTGGCTAGCCATATGCAAAAAACTGAAACCACTTCCTTACACTTTATACAAAAATTAACTCAAGATAGATTAAAGACTTAAATGTAAGACCTAAAACCATAAAAACCCTAGAAGAAAACCTAGGAAATACCATTCAAGACATAGGCATGGGCAAAGACTTCATGTCTAAAACACCAAAAGCAATGGCAACGAAAGCCAAAATTGACAAAGGGATCTAATTAAACTAAAGAACTTCTGCACAGCAAAAGAAATTATCATCGGAGAGAACAGGCAACCTACAGAATGGGAGAACATTTTTGCAATCTACCCATCTGACAAAGGGCTAATATCCAGAATCTACAAGGAACTTAAATAAATGTACAAGAAAAAAACAGGCCGGGTGCGGTGGCTCAAGCCTGTAATCCCAGCACTTTGGGAGGCCGAGACGGGCGGATCACGAGGTCAGGAGATCGAGACCATCCTGGCTAACACGGTGAAACCCCGTCTCTACTAAAAAATACAAAAAAACTAGCCGGGCAAGGTGGCGGGCATCTGTAGTCCCAGCTACTCGGGAGGCTGAGGCAGGAGAATGGCGTGCACCCGGGAGGCGGAGCTTGCAGTGAGCTGAGATCCGGCCACAGCACTCCAGCCTGGGCGACAGAGTGAGACTCCATCTCAAAAAAAAAAACAAAAAAAAAAAAAAAAACAACCCCATCAAAAAGTGGTCGAAGGATATGAACAGACATTTCTCAAAAGAAGACATTTATGCAGCCAACAGACATATGAAAAAAAGCTCATCATCACTGACCATTAGAGAAATGCAAATGAAAGCCACCATGAGATACCATCTCATGCCAGTTAGAATGGCAATCATTAAAAAGTCAGGAAACAACAGATGCTGGAGAGGATGTGGAGAAATAGGAACGTTTTTACACTGCTGGTGGGAGTGTATATTCAACCATTGTGGAAGACAGTGTGGTGATTCCTGAAGGATCTAGAACCAGAAATACCATTTGACCTAGCAATCCCAATACTGAGTATATACCCAAAGAATTATAAATCATTCTACTATAAAGACACATGCACAGTGTTTATTTCAGCACTATTCACAATAGCAAAGACTTGGAATCAACCCAAATACCCATCAATGATAGACTGGATAAAGAAAATGTGGCACATATACACTATGGAATACTGTGCAGCCATAAAAAAGAATGAGTTCATGTCCTTTGCAGGGACATGGATGAAGCTGGAAACCATCATTCTCAGAAAACTAACACAGGAACAGAAAACCACACACTGCATGTTCTCACTTATAAGTGGGAGTTGAACATTGAAAACACATGGACACAGGGAGGGGAACATCACCCACCAGGGCCTGTTGGGGGTGGAGAGCTAGGGGAGGGATAGCATTAGGAGAAATACCTAATGTAGATGACGGGTTGATGGGTGCAGCAAACCACCATGGCACGTGTGTTCCTATGTAACAAACCTGCACGTTCTGCACATGTATCCCAGAACTTAAAACTATAATAAAAAAGTGGGCAAATGAAATGAACAGACGTTTCTCAAAAGAAGACATTTATGCAGCCAACAAACGTATTTTAAAAAGCTCAACGTCACTGATCATTAGACAAATACAAATCAAAACCACACTGAGATGCCATCTCACGCTGGTCAGAAGAGCAATTATTAAGAAAATCAAGAAACAACAGATGCTGTCAAGGCTGCAGAGAAATAGGAACGCTTTTCTACTGTTGGTGGGAATGTAAATTAGTTTAACCATTGTGAAAGACAATGTAGTGATTCCTCTAAGAACCTAGAACCAGAAATAACATTTGACCCAGCAATTCCATTACTGGGTATATACCCAGAGGAATATAAATCATTTTATCATAAAGATACATGCACATGTATTTCATTGCAGCACTATTCATAATAGCAAAGATATGGAATCAACCCAAATGCCCATCAATGATAGTCTGGATAAAGAAAATGTGGTACATATACACCATGGAATACTATGCAGCCATAAAAAGGAACATTATCCTGAGCAAACTAATGCAGGAACAGAAAACTAAATACTGCATGTTCTCACTTATAAATGGGAGCTAAATGATGAGGACACATGGACACATGGAGGAGAACAACACTCACTAGGGCCTACTGAAGGGTAGGAGGAGGGAGAGGATAATGAAAAATAACTAATGGGTACTAGGCTTAATACCTGGGTGATGAAATAATCTGTACAACAAACCCCCACTGACACAAGTTCACCCATGTAACAAACCTGTATTTGTGCCCCTGAACTTAAAATGAAAGTTAAATAAAAAAAAAAAAAAAGAAAGAGAAGTGTTCTTTGTGGCATTAATTTTAGAGGATCTCTCTCTTTGAAAACCTAGACTGAAGATAAATTATCATGTACAGAAATGTTTTACTTATCTTTTCTGCCTCATACCACCATCCTGCCTGAATCCTGCCTTAATTTCTGGCACCTGGAAGTAGAGACATGTTAAAAAGCAGTGTATATGACTCTTGAAGAGGCTACCCACTTCCGGAAAATGTATTCACTTTTATTTTGCTTCTTCCAGGAAATCTGAACATAAAAGAACAATATTCTCTGCTAGCGTGTGTCAGACTGGGTGTGAGGATTGACTGAGGATTTCTGCTGAGCACTCTCTGGCCTTCAGTTTCAGCTGTAGCCAGTGCAGAGGAGGTGTCAGGCCTGGGTCAGATGGTGTCTTGGAGCTTATTTGTACAGACGCACTAATTCTGAGGCTGCTTAAAGCTTTGAGAAATTTACTGTTTTAGAAGGAAAGTGATTAACACTGGGAAATAATTTTTGGTTTGAAAATCATCCTGTGAAAGTGGTGAGGTACATTCTTCTTGGATTTTCCACACTCCCAACAGGGCCTGGGGCTTCTGTGTAGTAATAACAACCTTATCTCTGTGGAAGCCACATATTATGCATACTACTTTGCTGACATTTGACAATCATAGGTGGAAAAAAGGAAGAAGTAAGGAATTAAAATTGGCATGCTTTTCCAAGGAAACAGAGCCTTCCTTTACACTGGGAACATATGAGCACTATTAAACTGGTCTTTGATTAAGACCCATGAGAGGAAATTGTGGGGTAACTCTGGTACCTTATCTGTAGTCATTGCAATCACTATATGACTGTGGGGTTCACAATTAATCACTTTTAACATAAAACTCCATTGAAGGAGACTCATATTGCTAAAGGTTACTCAAAAACAAAGGTTAAACTGAGAAGAACTTTATGCTTTAAAAATGGGGGCCGGGCACGGTGGCTCATGCCTGTAATCCCAGCACTTTGGGAGGCCGAGGAGGGTGGATCACGAGGTCAGGAGATCGAGACCATCCTGGCAAACACAGGTGAAACCCCGTCTCTACTAAAAATAGAAGAAAAAATTAGCCAGGTGTAGTGGCGGGCGCTTGTAGTCCCAGCTACTTGGGAGGTTGAGGCAGGAGAATGGCGTGAACCCAGGAGGCGGAGCTTGCAGTGAGCTGAGACCGTGCCACTGCACTCCAGCCTGGACGAAAGAGCAAGACTCTGTCTCAAAAAATGGGCTGGGCTTCTTCATCTTCCTAATTTATTTTTGCTTTTGTTTTCTTTCTATCCTGAAAGTTTTGCACAAAGAAGATCATGTTGATGAAAAGAGTAAAACTCTTTATAATATTTGAAAAGATTTATTCTGAGCCGAATATGAGTGACCAATGACCCATGAAAACTCTCAGGAGATCCTGAGAATGTGTACTCCAGGTGGTTGGGCTACAGCTTGGTTTTATACATTTTAAGGAGACATAAGACATCAATCAATATATGTAAGATGTACAACATTGGTTCTGTCCAGAAAGGTGGGTTAACTCAAAGTGGGAGCTTCTAGGTCATACGTAGATTCAAAGATTTTCTGATTGGCAATTGGTTGAGTTATGTTATTGTCTAAAGACCAAGAATCAATACAAGAGAATGTCTGCATTAAGATAAGGGGTTGTGGAGACCAAGGTTCCCATTATGCAGAGGACGCCTCCAGGTAGCCGGCTTCAGAGAGAATAGATTGTAAACGTTTCTTACTCGAGTTGATTCTCTCCTGGATCAAGAAAAAGGCCTACACAAGAAAGGGGATTCTCTTGAGAATGTACATTTTCCCCCACAAGAGACAGCTTTGCAGGACTATTTCAAAATACGGCAAAGAAACACGTAGGGTAAAATACTTTTGATTTCTTTCAGGGCCTGCTATCTGTCATGTGATGCTATACCAGAGTTAGGCTGGAAATTGGTGTCTTATTGCTACAGATCTGTTAGTCTTAAGTTCTGTTCTAATGTTAATACTGGTCAGCTGTACATGAATTCCAAAAGGGAGCAGGGAATAATAAGGCATGTCTGACCCCTACTGCCCATCATGACCTGAACAATTTTTCAGGTTAACTTTGGAATGCCCTTGGCTGAGAGGAGAGATCCATTCAGATAGTTGGGGGGCTTCGAATTTTATTTCTGATTTACAATAGCATGAACGAAGCAGAGGTCTGACTGCTTCGTTCCACTGAGTGGTTATTCTGGAACATTGCTCAGGGTACCATCTTCTTACTCTTCTTTGAGCAGCACTAAATGAAAAGGTCCCCTTTCACCTTGTAATCAGCAGGAAGTGGGATTCTCTCGAAGATGCTGATGATGACAAAATAAACTTGAAGGATTGTTCATCTGCTTTTGAGCTAGGGAAGGTGTGACAATATGCTTCCTGGGCTGGGGGTAGGGGAGAAAAGGGAGAAGAGCCTCTTTTTGGGCTTAATGAATTTTTTGCTTGTGCTTCTTTTGAAGCAGCAGGATCTTTGGGGCAGAATGGCTCCTATTCCCATGTCCCCTACAAGAAGGGAGGGCAGTGAACAGAATTTGGGGCATAGTGGATCAATGTTCAGCTGCCACCTTCCCATAAATCCTATGAGTAGCCACCTAAGAAGTTTCTCTTTAGAGTTCAGAATTTGGACGGAACTAGTCAGCATAAATGGAACTCAGCTTTATCTGGGAATACACTGTTGTCTCACCAGGAATCTGCTTCACCCCTTCTTGCATGTATTTGTGTTCCCTAAAGGGGCATAATGGTGAGGAGGACGGCAATAAAGGTGAGGAGGATGGCATAATGGCAGGGGTAGGGAGGGGGAGTGGAGAAGGATGTATGGGTCAGTGTAAACTCACAATGACACTTGATAAACTTCTGTGATGTGCAGGGCCTATTGTTGATGGCAACTCAGGGATGTCATTTCATGAAAGGAGACCTCTTTGTCATTTTGTTTAAATGGCTTTTTTTTTTTTTGATGTGGAATCTCGCTCTGTTGCCCAGGCTGAAGTGCAGTGGTGTGATCTCGGCTCACTGCAACCTCTGCCTCCTGGGTTCAAGCCTCCCGCGTAGCTGGGATTACAGGTGCCTGCCACCATGCCCAGCTATTTTTTTTGTATTTTTGATAGAGATTGGGTTTCACCATCTTGGCCAGGCTGGTCTTGAACTCCTGACCTCGTGATTCACCCACCTCAGCCTCCCAAAGTGTTAGAATTACAGGAGTGAGCCACTGTGCCCGGCCTTAAATGGCTTTTTAAAAACAATTTGCACCTATACCATACTAACCACAATTGGCACACAAAAACAAATATATTGAGAATTTGCCTCTTTATTGATAACATAAGTTCAGAGGAGATAAGAGTAGCCTGAGCAGCATGGGCAGCCCAGGTGTCAGTGGCACCAGAAAAACCCATCTCCAAACTAGCTCCTGAAGAAGGATGGCATTCTAGGGCTTGTCCAAGATGACGTAGACACAGTTGTCTGGGTCAGCAAGTAGTTCATTGGCGAGCATTAATTCCCTCTGATATCGCCTGCATCTGGCCCTTTTATTCTTAAACCAAACCTACAATCAGGGGGAAAGGGGGACTGGTTCAGTATATTGAACAGTTTATGTCATAATAGAAAAACACAGTATTCAACTTTATATGCTATTGAGATTTTAGACTGCATCAGGAGAAGCTATTTCCTCATTGCTAAAATACCTTAGGAAAGTTAACAACACAGCTCCTGGCCCTTCAGCTCACCCTTAGTGAGCACCAGCTTTGTGCCAAGTCCTGGAATAAGCTTATTACTTTGTATCTCTCTTCTCCATTTTATTGATTGACTGATTGATTGATTGATTGATTGAGACAGGGTCTTGCTGTTTTGCCTGGGCTGGGGTCCAGTGGTGCAATCATAGCTCACTGTGACATTGAACCCCTGGGCTCAAGAGATCCTCTCACCTCATCCTCCCAAGTAGCTGGTACTAGAGGTACATGCCACTATACCCAGCTGTTTTAATTTTTCTGTAGAGACAGGGTCTCGCTATGTTGCTCAGGCTGGTCTTGAGCTCCTGGCCTCAAGCGATCTTCCCACCTTGGTCTCCCAAAGTGTTGGGATTACAAGCGTGAGCCACTGCGCCCAGCCCCAGTTTTAATAGTCTTTAATGGTTACTTCCAGGTATTGGATGCAGTTCTGGCTTATGAGTTGTTCCAGGTCCTTGCTGTTAATTCAATGCCTGGCAACAGGGTAACAAAAGGTGTGCATCTGACAAGTGACCATCAGCTATCCAGCTGCCGCCTGCTCCCTCCTCACTAGGGAGAGTTTCACCTTGTTCGTGGGAGAAGTTCGGCATGGTAAAAAGTGGGCCTAATTTCAAATCGTTTTCAGGGGACTGTTTAAAAAATCCATCTTTGGTATGTAGTAAATAATAGGAAAGAGCACACTGGAATTTTAGACAGGTTTCCTTCCAGGATGTCTAAGGGATCATTTGTCCTCTGGCAAGAGAGGCCTGGACACTGCCTTGATAATTTTAGCCTGTAGCATTAAGGAAAGTTGAAACCAACTCGACCCAAATTAACTGAAACTCTCAAAAATCTTTACCCACCCAACAGTTTAGGGGAAAGAGGCATACCATTGTCACCAATGCCAAATCTTCGTTCTCCAACCTGCTGCACCCTCCAGACCTTCCTGGGCTCAGGGCAAGGTCAGCTCACTCTGTTTTAGCTACAGCTCCAGGATCCTGGACTGGAGGTGCTATAGCCCAGTATGGCAGGGCCCCCTAGGCCCTGCTACTCAACCAGGAGATCTGAATCCCACCCCTTATTCCTAAGGCAAAAAGGCGGAACCAGCATTTTAGGAAGATGGTTAACATCAATGTGGGGAAGGGTCACAAATATGGCTCCTCCCTAAATATCTGCCAACAATTAAAAAGCAAACAAAGAGAACCTGTCAGTTACATGTCACTATCCTCTCAGCATCCTCGTTAATGGAGTTTATATTGTATTTATTACTTTCAAAAGTTCTCAAACTGCAAATTGTAAGTGGCACAAAGGGCCTTCTTTCTTTGCCTGACACATCTTTTTCACTTTCCCATTTAAGGATTTGGTCTTTCTGCTGCATGAGGCCAGTCTCTAAAAGTCTAAAAGAGCTCATTTTGCGAGGTTTCAAGTGTACCACTGGTCAAATCTATAAACATAACCCAAGTGTACAGTGGGTTAACTGGTATGTTCTGATATTAGGTCTACATTCCCAATACTGGTTTCATAAACCAGTTGCATGATATCCGCAAAAGCTATGGGGAAACTATGTATTACTTTCTTGGGGGAAATTTATGCTGTATAGTTTGGAGATACTTGAGAACATTCTGTCTCTTCCCTTATTTGCATCTTGTGGCTTATATTCTTTTCAGAGAACTATGGAGAGAACATTATGTAAACCCAGGGAAGGGAAAAACAACTCACCAAACCTTGTTTTTCTTTTCCTCTGAGTTTGCCTTACCAGCCCAAGAAAAGCAGTCCCAACCTCTTTTCAACTTCTCCAACCCGAACCAGGTGTGATTGTGAGCCCACCCTTTGCCATTAGAATGTCAGCACTCAGTGACCTGCTTTGTCAGGCTGCTTTTTTGAACAACCCACCACCAGATCTGCAGTGCATTTCCCTCACTACACTCACACATGAACTCTGCATAAAAGCTAATAATAAGGTCATCCTGATTTTTGTTTTCTTTTCTTTTTTTGGAAAACATCACTTTGATACTACGTATGGTTTTCTTTAGTCTTAAGTGGTCATCATTTGAATCCTATGACCTACAAATTAGTTAACACTGCTTAAAGGAATGAAAAGTATTTGAAATTAACATGGGTGTGAATCTACTCTAAAATGAGGGCCGCCTCTCCAAACAAATTCCAGAAAACCCACGCCTTCAAAAAAGTACCACCAAAAAGAAATATAAATCCTTAGATGGAGAGAAATTCCTCAAGAGAACAGTCACTTACACATTTAGTAGTTTGATAATGTTGAATTTGTATGGTATGTGCAAAGCCTATGTTGCCCATTATTTTTCTCTAACCTTTTCACCCTTCTTGGTCAATTGAAATGAGTTCAATATTACTCAATTACTCATTTTGTTTCATTCTTTAGACAATTTTCCAAAGCATAAAAACCTTAAAAACTTTCCTTAATTCCAAAATAATGTGACTATTTTAGCAATATTTTCAGGTTGACACATCAAAGTATTTTAGAAAATTAAAACTTAGCGCTGCCACTGTCTATACTGCTTTACCAATAACTTAAAAACAAAAGGAGGAGGACCAGGGGCTTGGACATTTAAGCTATCTTCCCATCAGTCTCAGCTTAACTAAATATACATTATTTAGTTGTGTAACGCGTTCTATGGGTGAATTAGTCCCTCATCCCAATATTTATAAATTCACTCATTTAGCTAAGTGTTTATGCCTGGCTTTAAATAATTTAGTACACTCGAACCCTCTTATAACCCTGCTCCTCCCTGCATTAACTTGAATACTTCTAAGGTAAGACTGAGCCCCACCATGACTCTACACAGAAATTGCTCCTAAAAGATACCAGTGTTAGAAGGAGTCGAATTTTATTTATTGGATACATACATATATGTATATATGTATTATATCTATGTATATATAAAATAAATATGTGTTTCTTATGTATGTATTTGTTTAATTTTGTATACAGATTAGAAGCAGTTTTTTGTTTTGTTTTTCCTTTAGTCAAATCATGTTCCCTAATGGGAATAGGAAAGAGGAAAGAACCATAAGCTGGAGCTTACTCCCTTTTCTACCGACAAATAACCCAAACTTCAAAACTTATTTGCCAACATAAAAAAGACAATAATAAAAACAACAACTTTACAATGTTCAGGACAAAGCCTTCAATGCCCTGAAGCAGGTTTTAGAATGGCTGCCCTCTCAAATTGCTTTTTCAACTGTACTTACCCGCACTTTCTCTTCAGTCACACCTAAGTTTTCGGCAAGTTCCCTTCTGTGGAGAGAAAATCACACATGGTTAGTATTCAAGGTTGTGGATGGAACGAAATATATAGTATGTACTATATACTTCATGCTTGCTTTATAATTTATAATGTCCCCTCACACCTCCCCCAAGCATATACTTTTCTTTAATTCCCAGGTCCATGGTTGCTTTAGAAATGGTTTACCCTCATCACAAAATTTAAGGTGACGTTAACAACTCAGTAATCAAGAGAAATTTTTTTTGTTCTTTTTTTTTTTTTGAGACGGAGTCTCGCTGTGTCGCCCAGGCTGGAGTGCAGTGGCCAGATCTCAGCTCACTGCAAGCTCCGCCTCCTCGGTTTACGCCATTCTCCTGCCTCAGCCTCCGGAGTAGCTGGGACTACAGGTGCCCGCCATCTTGCCCGGCTAGTTTTTTGTGTTTTTTAGTAGAGATGGGGTTTCACCGTGTTAGCCAGGATGGTCTCGATCTCCTGACCTCGTGATTCCCCCGTCTCGGCCTCCCAAAGTGCTGGGATTACAGGCTTGAGCCACCGTGCCCGGCTTTTGTTCTTTTTTAAATTGAGACAAAGTCTCACTCTGTCTCCTAGGCTGGAGTTCTGTGGCGTGATTTCAGCTCACTGCAACCTCCGCCTCCAGGGTTCAAGCGATTCTCGTGCCTCAGCCTCTCGAGTAGCTGCGATTACAGGCACATACCACCACGCCCTGTTGATTTTTGTATTTTTAGTAGAGATGGGGTTTTGTCATGTTGACCAGGCTGGTCTGGAAC
>NW_012117977.1:1527592-1528037 GCF_000951035.1 Colobus angolensis palliatus | reverse complement strand
GCATCAGGGTATTGAGTGCGTTCGAAAACACTTTCCAGCTCCCGCACCTGCCACGGCCTGAACTTCCTGCGCCGAATTCGTGGCTGCATGTTCTCGGGCTGCGGATCCTCCATGGCCGCCTGGGCCGGCTCCTCCAGGGGCTGCTGCAGCTGCCTAGGCCCCTGGTTTCCACCGCCGCCCTCGTGGATCATGAGGCCATAGCGGTTCATGCAATTCTCGTGGTTCACCCCGCCCTCAGGGTTCATATTACCCATGAGGCCTGGAGCTCCTTGGCCAACATGGCCTTCTACCCTTGATGCTGCCTCCAGCTCAGGTGTGGGGCTTATTTTTACCTGGTATACATTCAGGCAGTAGAAATTCCCGTCACGGACTAGCGAATGTGCCATGGCTGGAGTGCTGCGCCCCTTACAAACCCCGTGGCATCTGCAGCTGGAGCGGGGGGGGG
>NW_012117977.1:1510296-1526632 GCF_000951035.1 Colobus angolensis palliatus | reverse complement strand
GGGTTGTGGGTGGGGTGAGGAGTGTGGTATGGGTCGTGGCTGGGGGTGGTGGTTGAGGGTGGAATGGGGTGGCCAAAACATAGGGGCAGTGTGGAGAAGGGCCAACAGGAGGCATATATGTATGCAACATGGGGCCCCAGCTTGCAGCTTAGCTGACTACACCCTACTCGGGCCTACTTATTACTCCGAGGAAAGCTGATTTGGGGGCTCAAGGGGGAGGTGAGATCTCACAGTGACTATAGGACTGCTTGAGTAAGTTTGGAGAGTATCTCATGGCCTGACCCTCCATATTTGGCAGCCTACACGGGGCACGGGCTAGTAATTAAGCTGAAACGATTGGCTAGGGGGCTACTTGTTCAGAGTTCCAGCAAAGGCACTGAAAGCAGAGCTGCCATGCTCTCTTCAGTGCTGGGATTGGGATCTTGGAGATAGGCATGCAGAGCATTCTGGGTGGTAAGATGTGCTCTGTAAGAAATCCGATGCACCCTTTGAGAAAGTCAACACAGAATAAACACGAGGCTGAATCTGTTAGCCTGAGATTGAATATCTTTGGCTGTGCAAGAGAAACCTGTACTCATGGCAAAATGGAGTGCTATTAGGACAAGCAATAAATAAATAAATAAATAAAAATCGGGGATGGTATAGGAAGAATCCTAGTAAGGGCATACCTGCCAAAAATCTCCAATCTTGGGATGGAGATTTGGGATCTATGGATATGCAGCTTACTGGATGTGGGGCCACTTCTGCTCTGCAGAGCCTCATAACTACACAGCCTCCCTAGTACTGCCCCTGTGTTTTGGCCACCCCACCCCAATAAGCCCAATCACGAAGAAAAACCCTGAAGAGCCTGGTGCAGTGGCTCCTGCACTAGTCCCAGCTACTCAGGAGGCTGAGATGGGAGGATCACTTGAACCCAGGAGTTTGAGGCTGTGGTGAGCTAGAATCATGTGGCGGCACTCCAGCCTGGGCAACAGATAGAGGCCCCTTTTCTCTAAAATAAATAATAAAATAAGAAATAAAATGAAAATGAAAGAAAGGAAAATGCTAGAGAGTCTGTCATGAGGAAGGGCATGGAGATGTTTTCTGAGGGTGGACAACTCATGAATCCTTAATTTTTCTAGAGATTGTGTGTGTGCTGTTAAGTGATGGTATATACTTTATTTTGTTTTTTAAAAATATTTTTAAAATTTTTATTATTTTTAAATGTTCTTTTAAAAACTTTCTGTATCTATTTACAAATATTGGTTATTTGAGGGTTTTTTGGCAGCATATATAAAGATTCAGACCCGTTGAGTCTGTAGCCTACCAAGAGAGAGAGCTCTGGTCTTCCTGGTGATTCTGAGCATGGAAAGGCCCTTGCACTTGGCAGCATGCAGGGAACCAGTATGGCAGGACTAAGCCACTCGCCCCATTAATTGACTGCCATCCACTGGGCTAAGTGAGATCCTTGCATTCTATCCCTAGTAAAAGAAGAGAGAGGAAGAAGAAGAAAAATAGATAATAAGAAAATTGAAAAAGAAATGAAGAAATGTACATTGTGGGGAGCAGAAAAGGACTACCAATAATGGGAGGCATCAGCTAGGAGCACAGATCCGAAGCATGACTCACTGTGTGTCCTGGGACACTGGATGAATCTATCTGGTTCTTAGCTTCCTCACCTATAAAATGGAGATACCAACAGTGTCTCGATCATAGGGTTTTCATGAGAGTTCAATGAGGCAAAGCATACATGTAACTGAACACAGCTCTGACTGCTCGCCACTTGCAAAGTCCAATGAACAAGAATGACGTCTGGTAAAAGAAAGTGGCTTTATTCCAGAGCTAGCTGAGGGGAAGTAGTACAGGCTGCCTTAAGGAAGCCACTACAGCCTTTGGGGCAGAAGGCAGGAGCTTTGAAAGGGGGGCTTGGCATGAACGACATGCAGGGGAGAGGGCGATGGAGTGCGGAGTCTATGTGACTTGCCTCGGATGTCTTATCTATCAGGTGGTCTGGCTGGCACCATCATGGGCAGAGCTAGGTTGTAAATTGAGGCAATCTCAATTTGCCTCCTGGTAGGAGAGAGTTCTGGAAGTTCCTGGTTTGCTTTAAGGTTCAGTCTCTGTAACTTCTAAGTAAACACGTAGTTAGATAAGCTTGCTGTGTAGGGAGTGTCTGGTGGAGAAAAGGTAAAGGTTATAATTGCATTCCCAAAGAGCTAAGTAGGAGGTGTGAGGAAACGAAAAAGGAAAAAATAATTCATTTGAGTCTTTAAAAAAGAGGTACTTGGTTACATATAGACTGTTTTATTCTTTTTTTTTCAACTCCAAATAGTCAATTTATCAGCAAATCCTGTTGACCCCACCTCAGAAACACATTCCCAAACCTTTACTTTTTTTCTCTGACATGCCTAAGATAATCACTATCGTCTTAAACCTGTGATAATGCATTAATGTCCTGTCTCCCTGCTTTCACCTTTTTTCTCCTATAAACATTCTCCACCCAGCAGCCAGAGTGATCTGATGATGAAAATGTGAATTACACCATCGTGCCCCTGCTTATCACTTTCATAAGGCTTGTTCTTGGGTTGGGTCCAGAGTAGGTACTTAATACATGGTAATGTTTATTACATTATCTGGTATCTAAGAATAAAATATATTAGGCCAAGAAAGAAAATTGATCTGCTGAGTGAAAGACACAGTCTTCTGGCACATTTCCTGGCCCAGAGCTCATACATGCAGCAGCCAACATAGGCTTACTGACGGAAGCACATATAGGTACATAGAAACGCGGTACATGGCCGGGCACGGTGGCTCAAGCCTGTAATCCCAGCACTTTGGGAGGCCGAGACGGGCGGATCACGAGGTCAGGAGATCGAGACCATCCTGGCTAACACGGTGAAACCCCGTCTCTACTAAAAAATACAAAAATCTAGCCGGGTGAGGTGGCGGGCGCCTGTAGTCCCAGCTACTCGAGAGGCTGAGGCAGGAGAATGGCGTGAACCCGGGAGGCGGAGCTTGCAGTGAGCTGAGATCCGGCCACTGCACTCCAGCCCGGGCGACAGAGCGAGACTCCGTCTCAAAAAAAAAAAAAAAAAAGAGAAACGCGGTACATGTATTGTTTTCACAAGAAGATGCTCTATCTTCATTACATGCTCCTGGAGGATAACAATCACTCTCTCTCTTTCCCTTGTGAATAGAAACATATGAAAGTGAGTCAAGTAGGAAATGTGAGGCTACATGGTCTGGTCATTTGTGAAATTGTATAATTAAGCACCTCAATTAATCCTCAAAACACCTCTATGATTTAGGTATGATTGTTATCTCCATTTAAAAAAGTATTAAACCAAGGCAAAATGAGAATAAACTGCTCACCAGATTAGCCAGCTAGCAGGTGGTGAGTGAAGCCATGATTCAGATACCCAGTCTGGTTCTAGGGTCGCTGCTCACATAAATCTGTTACATCAGGCTGTGATTTGTGGCTATTTTTGCTTAGGACGAGGGTTCCATTGGGTACCTAAGGTTTTCAAGAGTGAATCAAAAATTAAAAACTAAATTACATTTAAGATAAAACATTCAAGTAAATACTAGCTTTTCTGGTGCCCACATAGGGCAACGACACTCACCTAAGGTGCCTATGAGTGACTGAAGGTGAGAAAACACTGGGGTACACTGTGGAAATCTGAGATGTGGAAGAACATCGAGCTGTCACAGATGTCCCAGCTAGTCTATTGCACCCCATGATTAAAACTCTTACATGTCTCTCATGCAGCATTTGATCCAAGGCTGAAAATTGATCATGAACTGATTAGGCAAGAGAAGGAGAGGGGTGCAGACTCCAACAAAAGTCAGATTGAGGAGGCAACATTTTGGTTGAAGTCAGAGAGAGGCCGTGAGATTGCCAGCCCTTGACATCTTTTTGAAAGTGAATTGTTTAATCACTTTTTTTTTTTTAGCTGATTTCTTAGCCATCTTGCAGAAATATGAGGCAGGGACACTTATCCACTAGGTACAGTAGGTAAGGTACCTAAGCCCCATGACACCCTTAGTGGCCCATGAAAATGGTTTAATTTCTTTCATAAAATGGTGCTGAAGATAATGATAGTTGCAAAGGGAAAAACAGGATAGACCAATATCATAGTATGATACCAAGCATAGGGCCTATTATTGGAAGCTATTTCCAATGCTCAGGATATTAACATCTTCTGGAGCATCTGCAAAACACATCTTGAAGGCAGAACCATAAAGTCTTCAATTTGGCCTGCCTCTTTTATTTAACAATAAAGTTTTATTTATTTCTGAGCACAAGATTACGATTTTATTTCTAGAAAATGGGAGAAAAGGTGGAAGGAGGAGGAGGCAGGGAAAAGGTGGAAACTTGCCCAGGCCCACAGCAGGAGCCCAACACAGGGAACACTTACGCTTGTGTAGAGTACTTGTAACCAGAAGCCCGGAGCAGGAGCACAGCAGAGGATGCAATGTGCCACTGTCGCGGCCAGAGCCCATGCAGTGTAAACATTAACATTCTTGGATGCACTAAGCACTGGGCTGCGGTCTACACTTGCACTCTGAGGTGGTGGAGTCATTGCTAAAACTTTGGAGTACTTGGACTTTTCTCAAGAGGCGTTGCACTTCTTGTCCCTACCGGGGATTACCGCCGGGGATTACCGCAGGTCGCAGCCCAGAGTCTGCGGAGGCGCGCCGTTTCATCGACAGCAGGGACTGAACCTTCAGCCCAGGAGAAGCCAAGATGGCACCGATATCGCACCCGGGGAATCGAGGACCAGGAAGAACTTAATGGTTAGTGCCTGGATGGTGACAGGTGCTCCAGTGTACTCGGGCAAACTACCTTTTCCTGCGACAGCCGATTATCTTTGTGCAGCTTTCAGTTTGCGGCCCCTAACCTCCTCCAGCCCGCAAACCCAGGCCTCCAGTGTTCTGATCTTTCTCTTTGCCTTTCCACCTTTCCAGATGCGATTCCTTCCGTGATCTCAGTGACTGTATCAGGCGAAAACGAGAAGGGCAAAATACCGTCCAAATGTAAACAAGGAGCAGCCACACCAGCAGCAGCAGAATGCTGCGGTAGTTCGGCAGGCCCTGGCCCCATGGACAAAGAGAAACTCGACAGTGGCAGTGGCCACGAACTCAGAAAGCCTGAGGACACTCAGCAGCTCCTCTGGCTCATCACTTTCACATTGGTGCAACTACAGGAGCTGAAGAACATTTTCCAACTCGTTCCATACCCGGACGTGTTAGATAAGTGGCATGCTCAGGCGGCACCCACTTTTCACGGAACTGGGGCTGGGCTCAGGGCTTATTCTCTTTCCCCAGGCCCCTTCCAAACCTTTCTGAGCCAAAGGCTACCTAGGGGTTTCAAGGCTGCTGGGGCCTGTTTGCCCTCGGACTTCAGGGTGGAGGCAATGCCTCCTGGACATCAAGGTAAATATTTTCAAGCAACATTTAAATGAATCAAGTGGGGAAACTTTGGCCTGATAACTAGGTTTGTATAAGTAGAATTTGATTGGAACCAGAACCATGATCAGTGTGAGGAGAGTAAGGCATAGTCATGCAAGTGGATGGGCAAATTCTGCTTTTATATAAATATTTGATAATTTGCTCATAATATTTTTGATTTTTCAGAGTAGTGCAAAAAGTGTTATTTTTCTGGAATCCTGAACTTTTTTGTGCCCCCTTACATTCAGTATGGGGGAAAATCATTCCTAAAGGCAGCCTTAATCTGGATATTACAAAATAGTGTACTCGGGGAGAGGTGTTGGGGGATAAGTATTTAAAAGCAAGCTTGAAATGAACAACATAAATTTTGTTTCATCCACAACTCTAAATACTGAACATCTGTGGTTTTCTCCTTCCAGAAAGGAACTTGTAAAATGCATGAGCATGACTGAAACCAGTGTGCAGGTCACTATACCTGAAAAAACTTATTTGGCAGGGCAGCCATTCTAAAACCTGCTTCAAGACGTAGATACCATTGCCCCAGATATTCTGAAGTTGGTGTGATTTTGTTGCCTTTTCCAGGTTTGGGAAATAAGTTCATACTTTGAGTTTTTGTGAATAGAAAATGGGATAAGAAAACCTCAGCTTATGGAAATTTCCCATTATCAGAGTTGACATGATTTCAAAAAAGACCAAAGAAAATAGAACCAGACTACTTTTCTAGTTCCTATATATTAATACAATTAAATATATATGTGAATAGTATCAGTATGAAGTATATACAATGTTATATTGTATATAAATATAAACAATATGCAGTGTATGTGTATATATATATACACACATACACATGTGTGTATATATTAGAGAGGACATCTATGTGAAGATTATCTATAAGATGGGAATAAAAGCATTGTCTATGCCATAGAATTGAGGAGAGGAATAAATGACAATATATGTAAATACCTAGCATAATACCTAGTCACAGAGTAAGACATCAGAAATATTTATTACTGTTACTCTGTAATATATCCTCTCACTACAGTATAACTCATGGCATATGTGACATAACAGAAGAAGCCTGGTTAGGAGTCATACATTTGGTTCTTTTGGAGATACACACTGAAATATTTACTGGTGAAATGATGTGATGTCTAGATGTGCATCACAAAAATCCAGGGGGAGATCCAAGTGTGTTTGAGAATTGGTCAGGGTATTCATGAAACAAGGTTGTCTATGAATAATTGTTGAAACTGGGTAATGGGTACAAATAGGGTTCATCTTTACCATTCTCTCTGCTTTTATATATGTCTGACAGTTTGTATAATAGAAAAATTGTAATAATCAGTTGTAAATTCAAATGTTGACAAGGCCAGACAGGTGACATAAAAGAGAGAAGCAAGCAGAGTAGGGACTGTGGCAAACTGGGAAAGAATATGTGTCTTCCAAAGGGGCAGCCAGTATTCAGCTCCAGCTTAGTGTTGCTGGCTGGCAATGTTGGGCCAGGACTGCCAGATTTTTCAGTTTTTCAAGATTGGCCCCAAATTAAAATGTTGATATGAAACCTTCAGTTCTTTAAATGTTGGTAACTAACTGAAATATGTTTTATTGAAAAGTATGGGGGTCATCTAAATCAGGTCTGCAGAACAGACTCAGGCTGGAGCTGCTAGTTTGTAAACTCTGCCTAAGAAGCCAATTTTAAGCAATTTTCATTCTCTGCAGCAGTAGAATATAATTGACAGCATTTCTAAAGCCGACAATCCAAGAATGCCATTGTGCTGTCCTGCTATTCCTTATTATAAGTCCCGTGCCCATATATGCTTTGCTCTCTGCCTTCCATCCCTGCCTGAAGTTTCTCTAACTTTATCTTTTATTCTCTTTATTTGGTTCTGATATTAAGGTTCAGAGCACTGATGACTAAGACTTCACAAGTGTCCCAGAGAGGAGACCTCACAGTAATGAATTAGGCACCAGCTCACCTGATCTTTCTCTGTGGTACATTTTGCAGCTTTTCTTAACAATATGCAGGTCCTTTGGACAGTTTTCAGAAATATTATGCCTCAAGGGGCAAGGTACCAGGCTGGAAGGGCAGGGCACCCTTGAGAAGAAAAAGGGAATTTTATAAAACTAGTATCTATTTGTGATCAAGTAAAACTTCCTGAAGTTCAGCAGTTCTTTCAATCTCCGTTTTGTTCTTTTTCTTCTCTTATATTGAAGTAAAATTTAAAATTTAATACCTTTTATTTTTTAAAAGCATGTATGGCATCATTTCAGTCTTACTAAATTCTCTCTGCATCCATTCACCCATCCTTCTTTGTTTTTGCGTGTGTAGTGGTCTCTGTGAGAGGGTTCATTAATGTCAATCCTGATCCTTTCTTCCTCATGAGATGTCAGTAGATATTTTTTTTTTTTTTTTTGCTTTGGACTTCTATGAATTGATTGAATTTTTATGCCAATTATTTTAAAAGTATTACATAGAAGAACAAATGGACAGAAACATTTAAATGCAATCAAATCTTGTTGATGTTGAAGTATAGGAAATAATATTGCATTGTCAGGTAAACTGCAGGACACTCATATTTGGGTTTCAAATAAACAACAAATATTTTTGTATAAAGTATGTCCCGAATATTGCATGAGACACAGTTATCCAAAAATATTTGTTGTTTATCAGTAGTTTGACTCAGCACTCCATATTTTTATTGCAACTCTCATATAAACATATTGTCATTTTCGTAGGAAATGCTTTGAATACTTTGTCCTTTTTTCCCCATCCATTCATCCCATTTATACTTTTCTTTTAACTTAGGAGAGATTAAGGAAAACATTAGGTACTTTGATTTGAGCCATCCCTATAATTATACAGATGCATATATTATATACACTCATATATATATTATCTATATACAGATATATATGACAGTATGCTCTATATAATACCTAATATAAACACACATGAAACACAGACTGAACTGACTGTATTGTTGAAACAACTGCTCAGTGAAATATGTCTTGTGGCCAGTGGTCCTTCTGAAACTGACCTGACAGTTCTATAGACCAGTGGTCCCCAGCCTTATTGGCACCAGGGACTGGTTTCGTGGAAGACAATTTTTCCATGGACTTGGTGGGCGGGGCAATGGTTTCGAGATGAAACTGTTCCACCTCAGATCGTCAGGCATTAGTTAGATTCTCATAAGGAGCGTGCAACCTAGATCCCTCACATGTGCAGTTTACAGTAGGGTTCGCACTCCTATGACAATAAAATGCCACCACTGATCCGACAGGAAGCAGAGTTCAGGCAGTAATGTTTGTTCGCCTGCTATTCACCTCCTGCTGCTCAGCCCATTTACTAACAGGCCACAGACCAGTACTGCTCTGTGGCCCGGGGGTTGGGGAGCCCTGCCATGGACTGTTCTTTTGATAAAAATAGAAGTGAACCCTTCTGGTCTTAAAAGTTTGAACCTTCCATTTGTTTTATCTGAGTTCCTTCCTCAGGAAGCAACCTTCAGGCCTTTCAAAAAAAAGGGATCAAAGAACTGAAACTCACCAGATCACCACATCCAGACAGTGAAATGCTAGACCCCTCTTTCATCTTGATTGCTTCCTTGCCCCTCCCTAGTTCCTGTTTTCTTACACATTGTTACATTTCTTCCCTGCTATTAAACTCCTAGTTTTAGTTGGTCCGGGGGATGGATTTGAGACTGAGCTTCCATCTCAGCTGCAGCATCTGACTATATCCTTCTTCCTTGGCAGTACTGTCTCAGTGATTGGCCTTCTGTGCAGTGAGCAGCAGGACTGACTGTAGCCTTGGTGTTTTGGTAACACTTCCCTTCAGTCATTTCGGAATGAGGCAGAGAAAGGACAAGGTCTCCTGTTTAGCTTAGACTTGAATGTCATGTGGATCTGGAAGGAGGCAGGGACCCAGTTGCCCTACTGGCTTTTGTATTTATCCTCTTATGCCATAGCAGCAGTGAGGTATCTGGGAGGCCTTGGGCTCTGGAGGAAATGTCAAAGTTGTTGGAAGAGCCCCGAGCCCAGCAAATCTGCCCACTCCCTGCAGGACTGCTGCTTTCACTTTCAGTCTTGCCCATGGCCTAGGGACTGGAATGGCCTCAGCCATCAGCTGGGTGGCCTCTGCCAAGGCTCTTGAAACCAGTCCTACTGCTCACACTAGTGGTCTTGCTTTCTAAGGTGGCCCTCTGCCCCACATGGCATCCCATTAGCTTCTGCCTTGTGGTCCGCCAATTATGGCAGCTACCCACACCCCTATGGGTGTGACAAGCTGTGGCCTAGCCTTCTCAACAAAGAGAGGGAGGAGAAGTGAGTGAGCTCACCTGCCTGCAGAGTCCCTGACATCTTCTGAGTATTCACATTTCCTCTCTGCCTGCCTTGTGTTTTCACTCGTTCAATCCAGCTAGCTGATGGATCCCTTATATATCCTACCTACCCCCTTACATTCTTACTCTTCATCACGTCCCTTCACAAGGTGCCCTGGTCTCCTTCCTCTACCTTTCATCTCCTGCTGGAGCACACATGGCCAAACACCTCATACTCACTGGAATTTTCTTATGTTATCATTTGAGAGAAATATATGTAATATATATGTTATATATTATATATGTTAATATATTATATATATTATATAATAAAAATGTATATTTTTAAGTGATGAGGTCTCACTACCTTGCCCAAGCTAGTCTGGAACTCCTGGCCTCAAGCGATCTTCTCACCTCAGCCTCCCAAGCAGCTGGGATTAGAGAGCATGTTTTTATTCCCTACTACACTGAGCTCCTGGAAGGAAGGACCTCTGTTTTATTCATCCCAGAATTCTAGTGCTGACAAAGATTATCTTATTGACCAAATTCTACTCAGGTTCCCTTGAGCTCTTTTTCAACTAGGCCTGGATTTTTGGATTTCTGAGTTTGTCTCTGCATTGTCCAGTTTCAGCAAGGAAATTGCTAGTCCTGCTAAGTCTATTTAGCCATTCCCCGTATCCAACCACTCTCAATATCTTATCTGGTTCCTCATCCTCCATCATGTCCCAGGTGATGTTTGATCACCCTGGGCTGCCTTCAGCAAAAATTCTGTTAGGTCGGTTTAGCTCAAATCTTCCATTATGCCTGATGTTTCCTCTTAGTAAATCTCCGTCCATTGACTCCCACCTTGTTCCTTGGCTCTAAATTCCCACTTGCTTACACTATTTTAGCTGATCTCAATCTATCTCTCCCATTGTAAGATGCCATTGCAGTGGTTCCTATACTTATCTTGATATTTTCCCCGTGAACACAGTCTTTCCCACCATCTTTAACACGTGTCGTTTAAAAAAAAAGTTGAACGGTAATGATGCTGTGACTTTTATAGGATCAGATTCATCATTGGACTCCTGGACCTATCACTGTGGCCCTCAAACGTGCACCTTTTAAGCCCGTTCCTTCACTCCTGACTGATGGATTTGGGATCCACTGCTAAGTCAGACTTTTGAACCATTGTTCCAGGCAAACTTCTGTTAAAGCTGGTAAGGACTGATTTGATTCTTAAGATTCTGAGTATACTCTCTGAAGCAGGTTAGAGTACCAGGCTTCTTTTGAAAGGTGTCTCCTAGGCTGGACGGTCTCCTTCCTGGATCTCTGTCTTGAGTGGGGATTATTCTCTGGCTCCCTGGGCTGGAAGTTTTTTTTTCTGGCTTTCTATTTTGAGTGGGAATTATTCATTGATTCTTTGGGCTGGAATTTTTTTTTTTTTTTTGAGACAGAGTCTTCCTCTGTTGGCCAGGCTGGAGTGCAGTGGTGTGATCATGGCTCACTGCAGCCTTAACCTCCCAGGCTTAAGCAATCCTCCCACCTCAGCACCCCTGAGTAGCTAGGAGTACAGGCACATGCCACCATGCCTGGCTAATTTTAAATTTTTTTTTTTTTTTTGTAGAGACAGGGTCTCACTATGTTGCCCAAGCTGGAAATTTTTTTCCTTATTATTTTGTGAGGTCTCTCTGTTCTATTTGATCCTGTTTTTCCCATGGGAACTTCTGAGTCAACTGAAACACCATTCTTGAATTCCTACTGACTATACGCTCCACCTACACTGTCCAACTCCTTCTTGTTGACGTTGATTTTGCTGAGGATAATTTGGAACTTCACTGGTCTTTTTGGGAAACTTATGATCTCCCCAAACTGGTGTCTCTAAGACTTCTCTCTTCCCATTGGTTTCTCTCCTCCTTCCTCCTCTTACTGTAACCAAATGCAAGCTCAGCTGCTCATTGCTTGCAAAATTGAATAACAAGGACGAGGGTGGTAAAAAGAAAGTGACTTTTATTCCAGAGCTTAGCAGTGGGGAAACAGAACAGGCTCCTGCCTTAAGGGAACTGCTTTAACTTTCAGGGCAGAAAGCAAGGGCTTAAAAAGGGAAAGTTGGTGTGAATGGCATGGAGGAGGGGCGAGGAGGTGTGGGGTCTATGTAACTCACTTGGATGACTTATATTGAGGGATGCCATGTGATGGTCTGGTCTGCACCATCATGGATGCAATTGGATTGTGAATTAATTGTTGTGTTGAGACAATCTCCTGGTGGGGAATTCCAGAGGGTGCCTGTTTTGTTTTGAGATTTGGTCCCTGATACTTCTAAGCAAACATATATTTAGATAAGCTTTCAGTCTAGGTGTTACTGGTGGAGGGTGTCCAGGTTCTTGGTGTTTTGAACAAAGAATTGGACAAAATGCACAAAAAAAAGCAAGGAAAGAGTGAAGCAACAAAAGCAGAGATTTACTGAAATCGAAAGTACACTCCACAGGGTGGCAGCAGGCCTGAGCAGTGGCTCAAGAGCCCGGATACAGAATCTTCCTGGGTCCAAATACCCCCTAGAGGTTTCCCATTGGCCACTTGGTGCTCACCTCATGTAAATAAAGTGGTGGCCTGCAATCAGTCTGAATGGTTGTGGAAAGCAACCAATCAGAGGCTGAAGTGAACTTACAAAGGTCACATTCCCATGCAAACATCTGGTGGTTGCAGAAAGCAACCAATCAGAGGCTAAAGTGAAGTCACAAAGTTGTACTTCTACGCAAACGAAGACCTGGCTGGCAATCAATCAGATTGAGCTGAACTAAAGTTATAAAGTTACACTCCTGTACAAAGGTCTGATTGGTTGCCAAAATCAACCAATCAGAGGTACTTTCAATTTCCCATCTGCCGTGAAGGAAAGGTGGGGGTTTGCAAAGGCAGTAGCCTCTGGTCCTTTTGTTACTTAGGTGTGGAAAGTTAGGGTTTTCCTTTCAATTTAGTTCTAGGAAGTCAGCGTGAAACAACTTTAGGTTCCCTGCCTCCAGCCCCTATTCTCCTGCTTCACAGGGAGTGCCTGTTGGAAAGAAGGTAAAGTTTATAATTGTATTCCTAAAGAGCAAAGTAAGAGGTGAAGGAAAAAGAAAAAAGGTAAAAATAATTCTTTTAAAGAAAATGAGGTACTTGGTTACAACTCCCCACTGTCAAATTCCATTCCATTTTCATGGGATTTGGGCATTGTTTTTATTCTGGCTACTTACTGCTGAACGTGGGAGGAGTTATAGGGTATCAGAATGGAACTGATCCATTGGAGTTGGAAATATTCACAAATACTGGGGTTCACAGACAATGTTTGCTGGAGCATTATGGTACGAGGCCAGGAAAGTCTCTTGGGAAAACCTGTCTTGCATTTCCATACAGAAGGTGCAACAGCAGTAAAATCCACAGCAAAGAAATATGCCTATCCCTGCAACCCGGGCCAAATTTATAAGGAGCTTTAGACGCCAGGACGGTTCTGACCTGAACCAGGATGCTAACTATTGAGCTAGCGACAATGTGGGGTCAGACATAGTTTTGATTTGTTGGTTCATGTCTTGCAGAGCTAACAAGACATTTTCTGAATTATCTGGGATAATATGTAGCATTCAGTCTTAATTACTTATCATGCCCTGTCCCCACTGTCAATTGTATCCAGAGTTCCTGTGGGGATATGATGACAGGTGGACTCAATACACAAATTGAACAATTTTTTTTTTTTATTTTATATTTTCTACATCTTTTGGTTAAGACATACAGGAGGGGTCATAAATATTTATGAAGGCTGTCTTGACACATGTGTATGGAACAAATATGTATGTAACCTGAGAAGGTGCCACTGCACTCCAGCCCTGGGGACAGAGTGAGACTGTCTCTGAAATAATAATAATAATAATAATAATAAAATCCAAGCTAAGAACAAATGTACAAGTAAAGATGCAGGTAAAAATGAATTGTCTGATATCCATTACCTCACATACGTCAAGTACAGTAGTAAAACAACGAACTCATGCATTCAACATTTTAGGTTTTTGCTTCTGTGATGCCAAACATGGACATGCTGTAAAAATAGTTAATAGGGAAATAACTTCAAATGATGGCTAGCCTTGTTTAATGTTATGTTTTCCTAAAATAAGAATCTAGATCTTTTCTAAGTAAGATAAACCACTTAAACACTAATTACTGAACCTAAGTTTTAAGTTTATATGCTTTTGGGGTTTTATTTTATTTTTTTAGATGGAGTCTCCCTCTGTCGCCCAGGCTGGAGTGCAGTGGCGTGATCTCGGCTCACTGCAACCTCCACCTCCCGGTTTCAAGTGATTCTCCTGCCTCAGCCTCCCAAGTAGCTGGGACTACAGGTGCGTGCCACCATGCCTGGCTACTTTTTTGTATTTTTAGTAGAGATAGGGTTTCACTGTGTTAGCCAGGATGGTCTCAATCTTCTGACCTCATGATCCACCCACCTTAGCCTCTCAAAGTGTTGGGATTACAGGAGTGAGCCACCATGCCTGGCTTGGTGTTTTATTTTTATATGATATAGTGAAGCTAAATACATCTGGTTCTGTAATAAACATGAACAATTATACAATGAGGAAGTATATTCCTCTAGAAATTGTGTGTTCATAAATTTGCTAATCTGCTACAGAACACTAGTATATGACAGTGCTATGGACTCAATGTTTGTGTTCCCCCCCCAAATTCATACGTTGAAATCCTGACCCCTAATGTGATTGTATTAGAAGGTGGGACCTTTGGTAGGTTATTAGGTCATGAGGGTAGAGTCTTCACAAATGGGATTAATGCCCTTAAGCATTCTCTGCCTGTTTCTATTCTGTAAATACATGTAAAGCCCTGATAAATTTCCCCAAATGTCATTGTTACAAACCTATTTGTATCTTTACTACAGAGCATATCCTGGGAAAATTTTTTATTTGAAATCACACGGTTAAGAGTTCAGAATTGGTTAGAAGAGTAGGGAATGCCTTACGCTAATATATCTACGATGACATATTTGTGTTCCTGTTGTGTTAAGGATAGGAAGGCAATGGATATTCAACAGCAGCAACAATAATAACAACAATTAATCTAAAGAAACTTACAAGAAAATATGACTAAATATTTACCCACTTTTGGCATTTGAGTTTTGCTTTCAATTATTTAAACTGGATTTCCTGAAGTACTTAATTTGAAATGTGAATATCTGTTCTCTTCAAGTGATACCTTTTTCCTTTGCTGATTTTAATGTGTTTTCTGTAGCTGTAACAAGCCATACAGGTGTCTGACAGCTTTTCTGAGTCCAGATGCACAGAATGCTCTGTGAAAGACCATGATCCATTCTCTCCCCATCAACACCTTTTTATTTGTTCTGTACCCCATTTATTTTGTCTAGAAGCAAACACACAAACCTTAGGCCTATTAAAGTTGTGTTTTGGCTTAGTTTCGGTACACATATCCTTTAAATACAGCAGTTATTAAAAATTATTTTAGGCAATTAGAAAGAGTAAAGAGTTCTTGGTGGAATTTTCCATCGATAAAAAGCAGCCCCCAAACCATTTCTTTTCTAACAGAAAGCGCCCTGAAACGTCAAGCTGCTATGCAAGCTAGCTGTCATATGGAATACCAGCAGCTGTACCTGGAAGCTAGGCACATTCAATATGGTGATTCTCGCTCCCTTTTGTGGCCACGTGTGCAGGTGTCATGGCACCAGCGGGGTAAAGTCACATGTGCAGGTGTCATGGCAACAGTCAGATAGAAGCCACAATTGTATAATAAAATATTAGGGTTGGAGGGCCAGTCTTTTCATGGGCTGTGTAAATGGAACACCTGGTCAAACCAATCCCCTGGGCCCTATGTAAATCAATCACCGCCTCCTCAAGCCTCCGTGCAAAATTGATCACGTTTTGCCCCAAACCCGGAAACCCTCTCTCGGGCGACCTGCTTTCTCAGCATGAGGAAGCTTATTCTCTCTCTCTCCCTTTTTTTCTGTTAAACTTTCTGCTCCTTAACCCACTCCATGTGTGTGTCCATGTCGTTAATCATCAGTGTGAGACAGCTAACCACAGGTATTTCCCTAGACGAACCCGTTTCACTTTGAATGGTTTGGCACTATTGTCAAATATCATACTTGTTATAAGTCTATGCAGATTTTCTATTTATTCTTGAGTCAGTTTTGGTAGCTTGTATGTTTGTAGGAACTTTTTTCAATACATTAGGGCATCTAATTTGTTGAAATACAATGTTCATAGTATTTTCTTATAATCCTTTTTATTTCTGTCATATCAGTGGTAACATCCCCTCTTTTTTTTTTTTTTTTTGAGACAGAGTCTTGCTCAGTCGCCCAGTCTGGAGTGCATTGGCGCGATCTCGGCTCACTGCGAGCTCCGCCTCCCGGGTTCCGGCCATTCTCCTGCCTCAGCCTCCCAAGTAGCTGGGACTACAGGCGCCCGACGCCACGCCCGGCTAGTTTTTTGCATTTTTAGTAGAGACGGGGTCTCGATCTCCTGACCTCATGATCCGCCGCCTCGGCCTCCCAAAGTGCTGGGATTACAGGCGTGAGCCACCGCGCCTGGCCAACATCCCCTCTTCAAAAAAAAATAAGGCCG
>NW_012117977.1:1504416-1509001 GCF_000951035.1 Colobus angolensis palliatus | reverse complement strand
CAGGAGGCAGAGCTTGCAGTGAGCTGAGATCCTGCCACTGTACTCCAGCCTGGGCGACACAGCGAGACTCCGTCTCAAAAAAAAAAAAAAAAAGTGTCTGTTCACGTGTTGTTTGCTCACTTTTTAATGGAGTTACTTGTTTTTTATTTCTTGAATTTTTTCCTTATAGATTCTGGATACTAGGCTTTGTTGGATGCATAGTTTGTGAATATTTTCTCCCATTCTGTGGGCTATTTACTCTGTTTATAGCTTCTTTTGCTATGCAAAAGCGCTTTAGTTTACTTGGGTCCCAATTGTCAATTTTTGTTTTTGTTGCAATTGCTTTTGAGGATTTACAAACTCTTTCTCAAGGCTGATGTCCAGAATGGTATTTCCTAGATTTTCTAGGGTTCTTATAGTTTGATGTCTTACATTTAAATCTTTAACCCATCTTCAGTTAATTTTTGTATATGATAAAAGGTAGGGGTCCAGTTTCATTCTTCTGCATATAGCTAGCTAGCTATCTCAGTACCATTTATTGAATAGGGAGTCCTTTCCCCATTGCTCATTTTTGTAGGAGATCAAATGGCCATAGGTGTGCAGCTTTATTTCTGGGCTCTCTATTCTGTTCCATTGGTCTATGTGTCTGTTTTTGTACCAGTATTATCCCCTCTTTCATTTCTTATTTTAGTTTTTGATATTCTCTCTTTTTCTTAGTCTGGTTAAAAGTTTGTCAACTTTGTTGATCTTTCAGAGAACCACATTTTGGTTCTGCTGATTGTTTATACTGCTTTCCTATTCTCTATTTTGTTTATTCTTAGAAGCAAAATTTATTCAAAGACCCGGGCTAACATTCTTAAGTATCTGTGAGCCATAATAAAGAAATCAATGTACTTTATGTTCTTAGCTCCCACAATTTAGCCTAAATATTTGCCCTGGCATGCTTGCATTAGGTCATAGCCTGTTCCTTTTCCTTATTTGAAGGTGTTTTTACCTTTCTCAACATTCCATAAATTACTTCCTCCTTCCTTTGTTCTCCTCTGCCTTTGCCTCTCATAAAAAGTTCTAAGTTGCTAGCCAGTTGGGACTAATACAGAATGTGAGGTTCCATTCCAGTCAAGGGAAACTGGACACAGCAGTAGTGTGTCCAGAATTGGTGGGTTCTTGGTCCTGCTGACTTCAAGAATGAAGCCGTGGACCATCGTGGTGAGTGTTACAGCTCTTCTAGGTGGCGTGTCTGGAGTTTTTCGTTCCTCCCAGTGGGTTCGTGGTCTTGCTGGCTTCAGGAGTGAAGCTGCAGACTTTCGCAGTGAGTGTTACAGCTCATGAAGGCAGTGTGGACCCAAAGAGGGAGCAGCAGCAAGGTTTACTGTAAGGAGCAAAAGAACAAAGCTTCCACAGTGCAGAAGGGGACCCAAGGGGCTTGCCCCTGGCTGACTTGGGCAACCTGCTTTTATTCCCTTATCTGGCCCCACCCACATCCTGCTGATTGGTCCATTTTACAGACAGCTGATTAGTCCGTTTTACAGAGAGCTGATTGGTGCGTTTACAATCTGTGAGCTAGACAGAGTGCTGATTGGTGCATTTACAATCCTTTAGCTAGACATAAAAGTTCTCCAAGTCCCCACTAGATTAGCTAGACACAGAGCACTGATTGGTGTGTTTACAAACCTTGAGCTAGACACAGGGTGCTGATTGGTGCATTTACAAACCTTGAGCTAGACATAAAAGTTCTCCAAGTCCCCACCAGATTAGCTAGATACAGAGTGCTGACTGGTGCATCCACAAACCCTGAGCTAGACAAAGAGTGCTTATTGGTGCCTATACAATCCTCCAGCTAGACATAAAAATTCTCCAAGACCCCACCTGACTCAGGAGCCCAGCTTGCTTTGCCTAATGGATCCCATGCCAGGGCCGCGGGTGGAGCTGCCCACCAGTCCCATGCTGCGCGCCTGCACTCCTGAGTCCTTGGGTGGTTGATGGGACCCGGCGCCGCGGAGCAGGGGGAGGCACCCCTAGGGGAGACTCGGGCATGGCGGGCTGCAGGTCCCGAGCCCTGCCCCGTGGGGAGGCAGCTGAGGCCTGGCGAGAATTTGAGCATGGTGTGGGCAGGCCGGCACTGCTGAGGGACCTGGCGCACCCTCTGCAGCTGCTGGCCTGGGTGCTAAGCCCCTCACTGCCTGGGGCCAGCGGCACTGGCAGGCCACTCTGAGTGCAGGACTGGCCAAGCCTGCGCCCACCCAGAACTTGCACTGGCCTGTGAGTGCTAAGCGCAACCTGGTTCCCATCTGCGCCTCTCCCTCCATGCCTCCCAGCAAGCAGAAGGAGCCAGCTCCAGCCTCAGCCAGCCCAGAGAGGGGCTCCCACAGTGCAGTGGTGGGCTGAAGGGCTCCTCAAGTGTGGCCAGAGCAGATGCCGAGGCCGAGGAGGCGCTGAGAGTGAGGGCTGCTAGCACGTTGTCACCTGTCAGTAGGGTGGACACATCAGGTTATAGACGACCCTGTCTCCCTTGTTCAGCGTACTCTCGTGGCAGAACTGCTGGCGAGTGTACCCTTTCTGCAGAGAGTAAAAATGCCCTTGCTGAGGAAATTATATTTACATTCAAGTAAATTTCTTTATGGCACTGGGGAACAAAAGCATTTCTAACAATTTTGGTGGAAATCCATACACAGATATATTCTCTTCCAGGGGTGGTCTCCAGTCCTTTCTCATGAGGGAGCATACTCCTCTGCCTTATTGCAGTGGCCTCAGGGATATGGAATTAAGGCCCACCTGGTGTGATGAATAAACCCAGACTCTCAGCAACGCAGGAAAAAAAAACTGGCTGGCACTCTGGAGTAAAGCATCCTCACATATCACGTGAACCAGGAAACTCTGTGCACAGACTGAGGAAAAAAAAAAAAACACTGGGAGAGCTGGTAAAGTATTTCCTCGGTGGTGGGGATTAAGGAAAAAGCGGCAGGGTGGTAAAGTATTCCTTGGTTAAGACATACCAAGGAGAGAGAAACCGCAGGGGTGGTAAAGCATTCCTTAGTCAGGACTAGGGAAAGAAAGCCATGGGGAGAGGTAAAGTATTCGTTAGTCGGGATATCTTGGAGGTTAAAAAGAGCTGAGAAATCCCCATTGAGGGGGTTAAACCTTAAAAAGAGGTAAGAAATCCCCATGGGGGGGGTTGAACCTCAAAAAGAGGTGAGGAATCTCCATTGGGGGGTTGAACCTCTAAAAGAGGTAAGAAATCCCCATTGGGAGGGTTGAACCTCAAAAAGAGGTGCGAAATCCCCATTGTGGGGGTTGAACCTCACACAAATCTCTGGTAGTAAATATATACATATATTCAAAACTCCCCTTTCCTCTCTTCTTGGGGAAAGAAAAAGGCTAAGCTCCACTCCCACTGGTTGCTCCCCTAGGTGAAGGGGAAGGAGAGGGGGGAAAACAGCAGCATAGGTGGCTGGCAGAGGCAAAGGAAAGACCAGCAGGGAGTAAAAAGAAGCCAGGAAAGGAAGTCAGAGAGAAAGAGAGCAAAAACAGCCAGCAGGGAGCCAGACAGGTGCACAAAGGGTTAAGTTCCTCTCCCCAGCCCAGCTCTATGTGAAAAAGTGGGTGGGGAACGGAGCTGGGAGGAGAGTAGAGGAGGTGAAAGGACATAATTCTTGCAATTTGCAGCAGACATCTGCCAAGCCTCTGGGCCAGTGATGGCCCGGGGCCTGGACTGCAGCCCCACAAATCCCACCTAGCCAAGAAACTGAGTGTAGGAAGAAAGGAGAAAAGTAAAAAGGGAAATTGGGAAAAGAAAAAAAAAACAGATGAAACAGATGAAACAGACAGCAGTGCGTGTGTGGGGGCGGGGCCCATGCCGTTGCCTGGCTCCACCTGCCGCAGGATCAGGAGAACTCGGGAGGGAAAAAGGAAACAAGGGATGATGGGGAGAGAGAGAGAGAGAAAAAGAGAGTGCAAATGAGAGAGAGAGAAATGGGGGGAAAGAATAAGTAAGAGGGAAACTGGAAGAAACAGAAATCAAAGAAAGATACAGAGGGTGAAACTAGGAAAAAAATAGTGTAAAAGGAAGGCAGAAAGTTAAGACATGTTGAAGATTGTGAAAGTCGTAAGAAAAGTTATAAAAGGGAATTTATGCAAGAAATATTGTATAATTTAAATGTAATTAGGCCTCTTGAATGTAAAACTATTAAAAAAAACAGTTTATGTACAAAGTATGTAAGAAAAATAAAATATGCTCTTAAAAGGATTATAAGGAGGCATAAGAATATGGATTTTTACCTACATTAAAAGGTTAAAAAATTTTTGTTTTAAAGCTGTAAGCAAATTTTAACATGTTAATTATGAAGGAAATTCTGTGTGTAAACATTTTCACTAAAGCTAAAGGGTTTATCTTCCAGTGTTTCTGTGAACTGGACATTAAAATAAAAGCACAATAGATTTTTCTTAAAGCACTAACGTGCTCTTTCACAAAAATTTTAACATGTTAAAAAGGGACTATAAAAATCTTACCTTTAGGCTGGGCGCGGTGGCTTAAGCCTGTAATCCCAGCACTTTGGGAGGCCGAGACGGGCGGATCACGAGGTCAGGAGATCGAGACCATCCTGGCTAA
>NW_012117977.1:1490755-1503989 GCF_000951035.1 Colobus angolensis palliatus | reverse complement strand
CCAGGATGGTCTCGATCTCCTGACCTCGTGATCCGCCCGTCTCGGCGTCCCAAAGTGCTGGGATTACAGGCTTGAGCCACCGCGCCCGGCCAAAATTAAGTTTAACATTAATAGCACATTAATATAAAGGTAAATTTTAACTTATCTGGTACAAAATCATACAAAAAACATTGTCAAATATAAAATGGTGTGTAGCTTTCTTAAGGCCCAAGGGTGGCTGGGTAAGTCACAAGCCCCTCATCCCGAAGGCCACAATGCGCAGGGGAGGTGAAGGCCACTAGAAGGCCAAGATCTTAAGAGGGGGCAGGGCCACAGCATCCCATGAGTGGTGCTGAGCAGGAATGGAGTGGGAGGCCTCACCATGGGGCCTCAAGCCCCATGATATGCAGCAAAAATTATATACTTAATTTATCTTCCACTTTCCCTTCCCTCAGAACTAAAAGTCTTTTAGCACAGGTACCACCCCTAGAATTTCCAGTACACCAGCACAAGCCTGGAAACCACATCCTTATCAAAAGACAGAAAGAAAAAAACTTGAGCCAGCCTGGGAAGGACCCTATTTTTTGCTGTTAACCACTGAGACTGCCGTCCGCACAGCCGAGAAAGGATGGACCCACCATACTCGAGTCAAGAAAACATCTTCCTCATCAGAATCATGGGTTACTGTACTAGGATTAAGCCCTACTAAGTTAAAGTTAAAGAAAGCTTAATTTTCATATACCTTCTATATTGCTTCCTTTCCTTTCCTTGTTCTGTTACTAGCTCCTTTGTAACTAAGTCTGACTCACCTCAGACCATTGCCTTTAATGCTTGCTCTATCATACCTTGTGGAAATGTAAAAGATCAATGACAGCTAACCTCTTCACACAATTATTTATGCCCCAGCCCTCTAATTTACACAGTTATCCCTAGCACTCATTGTTGTGATCACCTGCAGCCAAGATGCTGATTTTCTGCTCCTATAGCCTGGCAACCTTGTAGTAAATGGGACTATATCCTTTAAACTACTCAGAAGCAAAGTTGGACTTCCATGAAAAAGGTCTGTGCAGATCTAAAACCCCTCATCTATTTCATTAAAAGAACTGCCCCTTCTAATTGTCAGCCTTATCAATGTAACCCTGTCCTTCTCTCTATCACCACCTCCACCTTAACTAACTCTAGACCTGCCCTTAATTGCTTCTATGGTATTGGAATAGGAATTAAAGGAAATTAAAGAATGTGTAAGCAGAAACTCAGTTGTATAAGACAACCCAATTGCCCCTGAGAAAGAGAAAGAACTGGAGTCCTTTAAAAATTAACTGCCTGTTTCTCTGTGGCTAGTGAGCCTTATCTCTCTTCCTTTCCCAGGCATTGTGAAGACCCCGTTTCTCTAGCTGTGCAGCTGCAGGTTCACTAGACAGATAAACTCAAGTTGTAAAACATGCTTTTCCTTGAAAAGTAAGAAATGCTGTAATGCACGTCTCAATTAATTAAATAACTGTCCTTGTTTCTCACTCCTGTAATATGCTTCCCCCTTCACAGATCTCCACCCACCCCACAAAATGCTTAAAAGGTAACTTAACTGTTTGTTCAGGGCTCAGTCCTTTGGTTGTTAATCCGACTGGGCCGGTGCACCTAAATAATAAATATCTTGCTGAACCTCATTGGTCTCTGATTCTTTAAAACATCCCGTAACATTTCTGGGGACTCGCCTGGGATTGGAGACGACAGATTTACTGTCTTCTTTGCCTGCAGGACTAGAGCCCTGGGACCAGGGGAGACCTGGCATCTAAGAGTTGCCACAGGGGAGCTTCACCCGGACAGAGACTGGCTCTCCCTGCATCCCACTGGCCTGCCTGGCAGTGCAACGGATTTGGGGACGGGGCTGCAGGATGATACCAGCACTTCAGGAACTGCGGTAAGGAGCAAGGGCCCAAGACAGGAAAGCCTGTCCCATAAGGATGAAGGAGAGCTTGGTTACCACCCAGGGACCGACCACTAATCGAACCCAGAGTGGCTGGGGGCAGCAGGAGTGGCTTGCCAATTTGGATGAATCTCACGTCCCCACTAACAATGGAACTGGGAAAAGGGAGAAAATGGGCCAATAGAGTGCCAAGTGTAGCAAGGTAGAGCTTGCTGGCAGGGTGGCAAGAGTGGCTTGCCACTCCAACTGGGAGTGTGTGGGTGCATGTGAACCTACCTGGGACACGAGAGAGGGTCTTTTTGTCTGATGAGGAGTCCTGGGATAGGAGTGGTGTGTGTATATGTGTGAATGTGGGAGCCTAACTAGGCTCACCTGGGACACGAGAGGCACTCGTTTCATCCGATGAGGAGTCCTGGTGCAGGGGAGGTGCGTGAAAGTGTGAGAAAGAGAGAGGCCAATTTGGGGAGTGATGTGGGGAGGCACAGATCCCTTAGCATGGGCTGTGTGCTCCGAGGCGAGTGTGAGGGAAATCAGACCTAGGACACTGCATACAGCTGATAAGACCAGCTCCACAGCCACAGCAGGCTGTGATAGGGGAATGCACGTTCCTGGCTAAGCAGTGTATGAAACTCCCATAATAGGACCTGGTCTGGTGGACTCAAGAGTGAAAGTGAGAGTGAAAGTGCACTGCAAGGGTGGAAATGGGAGGGAAAGCATTGAAACTAACTCCTTTGGAGTGCATGATACAGAATTTTAAAAAAGGATTTAGAGGTGATTATGGGATGAAACTGGATGCTCTAAAGCTAAGGACATACTGTGAAATAGATTGGCCTGCTTTCAATGTGGGGTGGCACCTCTGAAGGTACAGTAGACAGGGAATTAACTGGCCATGTGTTTAAGGTGGTCACTGGAGTTGGAGGGCAACCAGGATACCCAGACCAGTTTCCCTAGATAGACTCTTGGCTCCATGTGGCACAAAGTCGCCTCAAGTGGCTACAGCCCTGCCTAGAGGGATATTGCAAGGCATTAGTGGCTCATGCAGCCCAACCAAAGGAAGCAGGGGAACCTAAAGCCCCTAGCGTCTCCCAGGAAAAGGAATCCCTGAAGCCTCAGCCGAAACTAGTTCTTCAGGCCCCACCTGAGGAAATGGAATGTCTGCCCCCATATGTGCCAGTCTACCCGTCTTTGACCAGAATAAGGCAGGAGGCAGAGTCAGGAGTGTCTGTAGAGTTGGGCTCAGAGGAAAGTGAGGCTCAATCTCCCCCCACAGAGGATCAGAAGCCCCCATTAGAAAAAAACAAGGAAGATGGACAGGGTGAGGCAGCTGGGTGCCTCTGCTCAGGTCGACCATGGGCTTTGCAGATGCCACTTCGAGAGACCAGGACACAAGTTTATGATGCCCAGAGGCAGATACAAGCTGGCCCTAGGCTTTATGTTGATCAGCCTTTCTCCACTACTGATCACTTAAATTGGAAACAGCATATCCCCTCCTATACAGAAAAACCTCAGGCTCTCACTGATTTGGTGAATTCTATTATTATGACACATAACCCAACCTGGCCAGATTGTCAGAAACTTTTGCTAACATTATTTAATACAGAGGAGCATAAGAGAGTTAATCAGGCAGCTCTCAGCTGGTTACAAGGGGAAGCCCCAGAGGCCACCCCTAACCCGTGCCAGCTCACCATGGAGCGATAACCAGATGAGGACCCTAACTGGGACCCAAATGAGGCAAGAGACATGGAAGGGCTGCAGCTATGTAGAAAGGCACTCCTGAATGAGATAAAAGCAGGAGGGAGGAAGGAAGGCAATGAATATGAGCAAAATATCAGAAGTGTGCCAAAAGCCTGACAAAAGCCTAAGTGCATTTGATGAAAGGCTTTGTGAGGCCTATAGGCTGTACACTCCAATTATTCCAGAGGCTCCTAAAAACCAAAATATGATAAATATGGCGTTTGTCGGGCAAGCTCAGGGAGACATAAGACAAAAGCTTCAGAGGCTGGAAGGCTTTGCAGGGAAAAATATTAGTGAACCCCTGGAAATAGCAAACAAAATATACATAAACCAGGAAAAGTTGGAGAGAAAGGAAGAAAGAAAAACCAGAAATAGAAACAAAGAGACAGCTCAATTTATAGCTGCTGCATTAGCAGAAAGTAACCCTGGATTTGCTAGAGGGCAAGGCTGAGGCAGAGACTGAGGAAGGGGGCAAACAAGACTGGGAGATGAAAGCCGGTTCCAGTTGGACAGGAACCAATGTGCAAGGTGCAGGCAAATGGGCCATTGGAAAATGAGTGCCCCGAAAAGGAAGAGGATGGAGATGATGGTCAATGGTCTAACACCCGAGTGCGGCATTCGGTTGCTAGTTGTGGTGCTTCAAAGGCAGATCCTGATCTGATCGGCCTAGCAGGGGCCGAGAATTTTGAGGACTAAGACAGACCAGGCTCCATCTTTTTAGGCCCCGGGGAGCCTATGGTCTCTATGGAAGTAGGGGGCCAATTAGTGGATTTTTTTGGTTGATACTGCTGCTGATTTCTCTGTGGTGACTCACCCAATTAGCCCCCCACAAAGAACTGTGCTACTATCGTAGGTGCTACTGGGGCCAAAGAAAAGAGACCTTTCCAAATCCAGGAGATGTGTTATTGGGGGACAAGAAGTGCAGCATGTGTTTCCATATATGCCAAATTGTCCAGTGCTCTTGATGGGGAGAGACTTACTCCAGAAACGGCAGGCACAAATTTCCTTTACACCTAAAAGGAGTATGACCTTGGAGATAGGGAAGCCAAAGGCAATGACATTGACTCTAACTGTCCCAAGAACTGAGGAATGGCGGCTCTATGGACTGTATACCAGGAGGCTGCCAGAGCCGGACCTACACAATATGTGGGAAATGCTTTTCAAGGTATCAGGTGTATAGGCTAAGGACAACACCCCTGGACTTGCTGCAAACAGATCCCCAGTGGTAGTAGAACTTAACCCTCATGCTGCCTTGGTACAAGTCCGTCAGTACCCACTACCCAGAGAGGCAATTGAAGGCATAACAAAACATCTCAATCGGCTCTATGAACATGGGGTTATAGTGAAATGCAAGTCCTCCTGGACTACTACTCTGCTGCCTGTGCGCAAACCAAATGGTGAATACAGGACAGTGCAGGAACTCCGGGCGGTAAACAAGGCCACTGTCACTATCCATGCCATAGTACCCAACCCATACACAAGGTTGGGACAGATTCCTGCTGAGGCCACGTGGTTCACGTGTCTGCTTTCTTTTGCTTGAGGCTTGCTCCCTAAAGTCAGCCTACATTTGCCCTCCAGTGGGGGCAATCGCAGTATACCTGGACAAGGCTGCCGCAGGGGTTTAAGAATTCTCCCACTATCTTCAAGGAGGCTTTGGCTACCGATCTTGAGGCTTTTGCGCCACCTAGTGACAACTATGGGCCATTACAACACATTGATGATTTGCTATTTGCTGCCCCCATGAGGGAGGAATCACTTCACGGAACAGAGAGGCTTCTTCACCTGCTGTGTGAAGCTGGTTATAAAGTGTCCAACGACAAGGCAAAAGTCTGTTTTCAGGAGGTTGGATATCTAGGATTCATGATATCCCAAGGCCAGCACAGGCTTGGAAGTGCACGCAAGGAGGCTGTATGTGCACTGACCACCCAGTTACAAGGCAGCAGGTCAGGGAATTTCTAGGCGTGGCGGGATTCTGCCAAATCTGGATTCCAAACTTCTCCCTTATAGCAAGGACCTTATATGAGACTACCAAAGGAAAGGAAAGAGAGCTCCTCCTATGGGAAAAGGAACAGGTCAAGGCCTTCAAGGATATAAAGGGAGCTCTCATCCAGGCCCTGGCACTAGGGTTGCCAGATGTAAAAAAGCCCTTCTTTCTGTATGTGGATGAATGAAAGGGAATGGCAGTCAGAGTCTTAACTCAGTTGTTGGGCTCTTGGCATCAGCTGGTAGTATACTTATCCAAAAGACTGGACTTGGTGGCTTTAGGTTGGCCCAGCTGCTTCAGGGCATTGGCAGCTACTGCAATCCTTATAGAAGATGCCAACAAGCTAGGCTTAGGTCAGAAGTTAATAGTTCGGGTGACACACACTGTAGTCACCTTAATGGAGCAAAGAGGACATGGTTGGCTGTCCAACTTTAGAATGCTTAAGTATCAAGGGCTTCTATGTGAAAATCCCCAGATAACACTAGAGAATGTAAATACCTTGAACCCAGCTACCCTGCTGCCTCTGGAGGAGCCTGATTGGAAGGATGGTGGGTTGCATCACTGCTGGCAGGACTTTTCCCACTGTTGCATAAATATTGTGGATGAAGTGTTCTTGAGCCAGGAAGACCTCAGAGATACTCCCTTGGAGAGCCCAGATGTTAAATACTTCACTGATGGCAGCAGTTTCATAACACATGGGGTACAATATGCAGGGTACGCAGTAGTGACCCAACACTCGGTGGTCGAGGCTCAAGCCTTACCTTCTTGGACCTCCACTCAGAAGGCTGAATTAATAGCATTAACCAGAGCACTGTTATTGGCCAAGGGGAAGAAAGTAAACATATATACTGACTCTAAATATGCTTTTGCAACTCTGCATACCCATGGGGCGATATACAAAGAGAGAGGACTTTTGACTACCAAAGGAAAAGAAATAAAAATCAAAGAGGAAATTTTGCAATTATTAGAAGCCATATGGGCTTCAAAGAAGGTGGCTGTCATTCATTGCAAAGAACACCAAATTGGGAAAAGCTATAATGCACAGGGCAACAGAAAGGCAGACCGAGAGGCTCGGCGGGCAGCAATGAGCAAGGCTTTACCTGAAGAAAGAACTCTAACAATGCCTCTCCTTATAGAGCCCCCTTTGCTGGAGGTACCCCATTAACTCTTCAAGTGAAAAAGCTTGGTTTGTTCTGGAAACAGGGAAATACATTAAAGGTGGATAGTGACTGTTCTCTGATGGGAAGTTAGCCGTCCCAGAGACAATAGCCCCAAGATTTGTGAAGTAGATCCATCAAGGAACACACATGGGAAAGACGGCCCTAGAGACTTTGATAGGTCAACACTTCTATGTGCCACGGCTCTCTGCCATCACCCGTGCTGTTTGCAAACACCCTGTGCCTGGAATAAGCCAAAACAAGGACCTACTCGACCCCCAGGAATTCAGGAAATGGGAGCTGTGCCTTTTGAGAACTTGCTTCTAGACTTTATCGAGTTGCGTTGAGCAGGAGGTTACCAGTATATGCTAGTGTTTCTTTGCACCTTCTCGGGGTGGGTTGAGGCCTTGCCCACCAGGACTGAAAAGGCATGAGAGGTGACAAAGGTGCTACTAAAAGGCATCATACCAAGGTTTGAATTGCCTTTAACCCTAGGATCAGACAATGGTCCTGCATTTGTGGCAGAAGTAGTACAACAGCTCACTCAGCTTTTAAAGATCAGATGAAAACTGCACACAGCCTACCAACCAGAGAGTTCAGGGAAGGTGGAACGGATGAACCAGACACTCAAACAGCTACTAAAAAAGTTTTGCCAGGAAACTCACTTACAATGGGATCAGGTCTTGCCCATGGTCCTCCTCCAGGTCAGGTGTACACCTACAAAACAAATTGGGTATTAGCCCTACAAAATATTTTTCAGAAGGCCACCCCCAATAATTAATCAAATTAGAGGGGATTTAAAGGAGTTAGGAGAGCTAACCCTTAGAAGACAGATGCAGGCTTTAGGGGTAACAATGCAGGAGGTGCAAGGCTGGGTAAGGGAAAGGATACCTATAAGTCTAACAGACCCAGTGTATCCACATAAACCGGGGGATTCTGTCTGGGTTAAAAGGTGGTATCCAGGCTGGACGTGGTGGCTCACGCCTGTAATCCCAGCATTCTGGGAGGCCGAGGTGGGTGGATCACGAGGTCAGGAGATCGAGACCATCCTGGCTAACATGGTGAAACTCCTTCTCTACTAAAAATATGAAAACAAAAAATTAGCCAGGCATGGTGGTGGGTACCTATAGTCTCAGCTACTTGGGAGGCTGAGGTAGGAGAATGGCGTGAACCCGGGAGGCAGAGCTTGCAGTGAGTCGAGATTGCGCCACTGCACTCCAGCCAAGGCGACAGAGCGAGACTCCATCTCGGGGGTAAAAAAAAAAGGTGGAATCCAACAACCCTGGGGCCCTTATGGGATGGGTCCCATGTTGTGATCATGTCTACTCCCACTGCTGTTAAAGTTGCAGGTGTCACACCTTGGATTCACCATAGCCAGCTAAAACCAGTGGCAGCAGTGACTCCCGAAGACGACCAGTGGACTAGCCAACAAGACCCAGATCGCCCCACCTGAACAGTCCTATGGCAAAACCCAACTACCAGTAAGAAGGACAACTGCCCTGCTCTGACCACACTGGAGGCTGGTCAGTCTACGTATGGCTGAAGCTTGAGGATCCTGCAAGCTCTGCTCTAGTCACATCCGAGAAGCTGACTAGTCTATGCACAGCTGAAGCTAAGAGGACCATCTCCGGATAAGTAAATGTGGATACAATTTATAAGCCTAGCTATAATTCTGTCAATACTGATTGTTCTGTTATGTTATTACTGCAAATGCTGCAAATGTCTATGCCCAGAGGAAGGTTTGCCATGCCCATGTGTAGTATAAGCATGTTTCTATTACATACGCTAATGTTCTTACCATTTTTGCCTATACTAAAAAAGGAGAAATCTCTAGAAAGATGCCCACACTGTGTACACCCTACCTGGGTAAGAAATACCATAGTTAAAACTCTACTGTACCAAACCTACTATGAATGTACAGGAACCAAGTTAGGAACCTGTGCATACAACCAGATCACCTATTCAGTCTGTGACCCAGGAAATAATCAGCTGTATGTATGTTATGACCCTAAACTCTTACTTTATGAATTCTGGTTTGAGGTACATATTAAATCAGAGGGAGAAAAAGAAGGAGAGCTTATAACTTGAACAAAAGAAGCCCCTCCCTCCTATAAAAGGCACATTTCCTTGTACTTTGATGCCTGCCATGCCACATATGTTCATAATCTTAAAAAAAAAAAAAAAAAAAAAGAAGCAGTCTGTAATGGTTTAACACAAGAGAGACTTAACAACAACAGTCCTAAACATCTGTATGGAGAACCACAAATCGGATGCCTGGACTGTAACATTCAATGGTCTATGCTAACACAGCTCCAACACTTATATTCAGGAAAGACTGCTCTGCTAAGTAGTTTGTCAACCAAACCAAATTGTAAGACAAGGACGTGCAATCCTTTAAATTTTACTATCTTAAAGCCAGAGCTACCTTTTTGGCCTACAGGACAGACAGCACTATTATGAGTTGATAGACAAGAAGCAGGCCTTGCAGTTCCACTGCTGATTGTCAAAAAGACTAGAAGGACTCAAAAGTGTCCAATCCTGCAATTCTGGGTCCATAAGTCATTCTATAAGCATTTTGAACAGCCAGTGCCTGAGCTTCCCCCATCACCTAAAAACTTATTTGCTCAACTAGCTGAAAACATAACTGGCAGCTTAGGAATTTCCCCATGCTATGTATGTGGAGGAACTAATATGGGGGACCAGTGGCCATGGGAGGCAAAGGAATTAATGCCAAAAGATAACTTCACTTCACCTAACCCTGCCAGTGAACCAACAGCCTCAGCCAGTGTTTGGTTGTTAAAAACCTCCATAATTAAAAAGTACTGTATCACCCGATGGGGAAAGGCTTTCACAGAGGCAGTAGGAGAATCAACCTGCCTAGGGCAACAGCATTGTGATGAGACTAAAAACAAAACTCTATGGAGAAATGCCCAGAATGACTCCTACTTACCAGGTCGAAACCCTTTCTCTCGATTCTCTACTCTAAGCCACACTTGGTATCAGCTAGAGGCTCCAAATGCTTGGAAGGTACCCTCTGTCCTATAATGGATCTGTGGAGCATGGGCATATCAGCAACTGCCAGCTAAATGGACAGGGGCATGTGTGTTAGGAACAATCAAGCCATCCTTTCTAATTCCTCTAAAGCAAAGGGAACTCTTAGGATATCCAGTTTATAGTGAAAATAAAAGAACTAGAAGAAGCATAATCACAAAAATAGACACAAATGTCAAAAAGATGTGGACATAGGAGACTGAAAAGATAATTGTCTCCTGAAAGAATCATTCAATATTATAAGCCAGCTACCTGGGCGCAAGACGGGTCATGGGGATATTGCACCCCAATCTATATGCTCAACTGCATCATAAGGTTGTAGGTAGTCCTTGAAATTATAACCAATGAAACATCAAGGGCACTAGGTTTATTGGCAATACAAGCAACACAAATAAGAAATGCTGTATATCAAAATAGATTAGCTTTAGATTACCTCTTAGCCTCAGAAGGAGGAATAGGTAGAAAATTTAATTTAACCAACTGTTGCCTAGAAATCGTTGATAATGGCTGAGCTATTATGGAAATCACAGCTACAATGTGCGAGCTGGCCCATGTTCTAGTTCAGACTTGGTCCGGGTGGTCCCCGGATTCCTTGTTAGGAAAATGGTTCTCAACCTTTGGAAGATTCAAAACCCTCATTGGTAGGTTCTTGCTTATTCTTGGCATCTGCCTCATCCTCCCTTGCCTTTTACCTCTGTTTATTAGGCGTATTCAGTCAACTATAGAGGCAGTAGTAAGCCGATACACTACCATGCAGTTGATGGCATTAACCAAATATCAGCCGCTGCCAGTAGAAGAAGCTCAGCTCTGTGAAGAGGTGGCAAAAGTGGTGCTTTTTATTAACACCTTTGTTATAAAAAGCACCAAAGGGGGGAATGGAACAGGAATTAAAAGAAATTAAAGAATGTGTAAGCAGAAACTCGGTTGTATGTAAGAAAACCCAATTCCCCCTGAGAAAAAGAAAGAGCTGGAGTCCTTTAAAAATTAACTGCCTGTTTTTCTGTGGCCAGTGAGCCTTATCTCTCCTCCTTTCCCAGGCATTGTGAAGACCCTGTTTCCCAAGCTGTGCAGCTGCAAGGTCACTAGACAGATAAACTCAAGTTGTAAAACCTGTTTTTCCTTGAAAATTAAGAAATGATGTAATGCATGTCTCAATTAATTGAATAACTGTCTCTGTTTCTCACTTCTGTAATATGCTTCCCCCTGCCCCACGATATGCTTAAAAAGTAACTTAACTCTTTGTTCAGGGCTCAGTCCTTTGGATGTTAATCTGACTGGGCTGGTGCACCTAAATAATAAATATCCTCCTGAACCCCATCGATCTCTCTGATTCCTTATCAATCCCGCTACACTTTGAGAACCTACAGCACAATGGTCAGGCATTGATCAGACATTGTGACAATCCCCACATTTCCTGGTACAGGGCCCTGTAAACACAGCAGCCAACAAAGGTTACTGAGTAAAGTAAATATAGGTACAAAAAGGCTTATAGAACCATTATTTTCACAATAAAACATCCTGCCCCTATTGCCCACTGCCAGAGAATAACCATCATCTTTCTTCTTTCAAGGACCCTTGTGAATAAACACATACAAACTGACAGAAGCAGGAAATGTGAGGCAGCATGTTTAATCATCTCCATCTATTCAAAAACCCCATAAGATAGTTATCATTGTTATTCCTATTTTACAGATTAGAAAACTAACACAAACGGAGAGTGATCAAGTGAGATTAGCCAGCTACCAACAGGTAAGCAAAGCAAAATTTCAGATTCCAGCAGTTTAGCTCCAGGAGGAGCCAGCCTGACGAGGAGACATCTTAGTTAAAATCAGAAAGAGGCTGTCAGATTGTCATCTCTTCCCATCTCTTCGAAAGTGAATTGGTCAAATATTTTCTAGTTGTTTTCTTACCCATCCTCTGGGAACATGAGGTATAATGGGCGCACTCATCCATTATGATCAGTCATTGAGGTGATGGGAACCCACAGTACATGTAGGGGCTCACAAAACAGTTTAATTTCTTATATAAAATGAGGTTGATGAAAAGGGTCGTTGTGCAAGCAAAAATAGAATGAGTCACCCAAACGATGGAGGATAGGTCCTATAGTTGAAACCTACTCTCTATATTCAGGACACTAACAAGTTCTGCGGTATCTACAAAATACTTCTTAAAGGAAGAATCTTAGAGCACTCAATCTGTCCTGGCTGTGTTTATTTGACAATAAATAAAATGTATTTATTCCTAAACAAGAGCTCAGAAAGATATCTGTAGAAAAGGGCAGGAGTAGAGGAAAAGAGGGCTATGCAGCAGCAGGAAAGAAGGGAAATCACTGCAGGTCCACAGCACCAGCTCAGCGCAGAAGGTAAGTGCGCATTTGTAATGGGTCTGTAGCCGGAGACATAGCAGAAGCTGCACTATCCACAGTCACAACCAGAGGCAAAGGAAGGATGCCCTGCAATTTTAGAAATCTTGGCTGCAGCTGGGAATGGTGGCTCACGCCTGTAATCCCAGCACTTTGGGAGGCCAAGGTGGGTGGATCACTTGGGGCCAGAAGTTCCAGACCAGCCCAGCCCACATGGTGAAACCCTGTCTCTACTAAAAATACAATAATTACCCAGGTGTGCTGGTGCATGCCTGTAGTTCCAGGTACTCAGGAGGCTGACACACTCCTGAGTACCTGCACAACACATGCAAGCACACACTCCATCCTACTCCCTGCCCCCCGCCCTCCTCCCCCTTCCCCTCCTTCTTCCCCTCTTCTCCCCCCTCCTCCCCCGCTTCTCCTCCCCTCTGCTCTACTCCCCCCTACCTTACTCCCTCCCCTCGCCCTACTGCCCCACCCCAACACGTGCATGCTCTTCTGCACCCAGGGCAAGGCCAAGCCCCTGAGGCATGCGCACCTCATTAGGCCCAACCCACAGCAACTAGTGGGAAGAGGAAAGGCAAGAAAGGAGGTCTCTAAGTGGATACACTGTTACTGAATCTAGGCGCCCAGAAGATGGAGGTCATAGTGAGCCCAGATCGTGCCACTGCATTTCAGAGACAGAGCGAGACTGTCTTTAAAAAAAAAAAAAAAAGAGAAGAAAAGCAATCTCGGATGCTCTAAGCATTGTGCGTGTTTCTACCCTTACACTCCGATTTGGATTCATTACTAAAAATTAATAGTGGACTTTCTCAAGGAGGGTGCTCCATTTTTACATAGTGCATTTGCGCAGCCCACAAGCTTTGCAAATCTAGGCCCAAGCTCCTGTTCCTGGAGACCTAGGAAGCATGGAGCTAGTGTGAAATCTCTCATCGCCATAAAATGGGCTTGCACAATTCCGCACAGCAGCTTCCCCAAGTTCCACACTAATGCATGCCAGTCTGTAGCACAACGCATGCAAGCACCCACCCCATCCTACTCCC
>NW_012117977.1:1479939-1490590 GCF_000951035.1 Colobus angolensis palliatus | reverse complement strand
CGCCACCAACACGTGCTCTTCCCCACCCAGGGCAAGGCCAAGCCTCTGACGCATGCGCACATCAGCAAGCCCAACCCAGAGCAAAGAGCGGGAAGCAGAAAGGCAAGAGAGGAGGTCTCTAAGTGGATACATTGTTGCTGAGTCTAGACGCCAGAAGAACCTTCCAGGCTGCGACTCACAGTTCTAGCACTGCCTAGGAGATCGTGGTGGCCCCAGCTTAGAATCTGCAGAAGCACACAGCTCCATCCACACCACTCAGGGTATGGAGCCTATGGACCAGTCTCGCCGGGATATCACCAGCTTGCTCAGCCTTGGAGTCGACTACGAGAAGGAACTACAGGGTCAGTACCTGAATGGGACTCATGCTTTTGCTAACTCAGGAAACCGAGGTTCCTTGGGAGAGGCGAGTCGACTGGATGATGCCCCGGCACTACCACTGCTCTGAGTGCAGCCCCTCACCGCCTCCTTCCAGCACCCTCAGGACCAAGGCCTTAATCTTTCTCTTGGGGTTTCTACTTTTCCAGATATGAATGCTGCGGTGCTGTCGCTTACTGAAGAGGTCAAAAAGGAGGAAGAGAATGCACAGTCTGAGCCTGAGCAAGGCACAGCAGCAGCAGGAGAAGAGTCAAAGTTGGCAGGAGCCCAAGGCGGAGAAGAAAAAGATGGCGGCCGCGGGGGCGCAGGAGCTCCTGGCCTCCTGTGGAGAGAAAACCGCGAGGGCAGCAGCAGCAGCGATAGCGACGATGAGGGCAGCGACCAGAGCGAGGAGGAACCCAGGCAGCAGGATTCGTCCCCACCGGGCGCTGTCGGGGGGCTGGAGCCTGGCGTCCACGCCTTCACCCCCTTGCAGCTGCAGGAGCTGGAGCGCATTTTCCGACGCAAGAAGTTCCCCAGCGAGTTCCTGCGGTAAGCCCATTGCTGGTTGGCGCGCGGTTTGCAGGGAGCACGTGCTGCTCCAGGGTGGCGTTTGGCTTTCCCGCAGTCCCTCTCCTGCCCTCTCCCCTCCTGAACCAAAACCCACCTGGGGCCTGGTGTCGCTGCTGTCCCCTCCCCGCAGACCCCTGGCCTCTGGTGGGTTCTGTAGTGGGGCTACGTCTATTAGGCATCATGCATAATTTAAATGAACCAAGTTGGGCAACTTTGGGCTGAGGTCGGTTATGATAAGTAACTCCTGTCGCAGCCGAGGCAGAAATAAAGGTTCGGTACAGCAAGTGCAGGGTTGCGTCTTGACCTTATTTAAAATTCTGAGAAGTCTGTCCTTCGGCTGGGTTTCCTTTGGTGTTAATTGTTCTAAGTTTCAAATAGTAAGAACATATTTATCTTGATGAACGATTTTTTTTTTGTTATGGGGGGTTATTTTTTATTTGTTTGAGAAACAGTCTCGCTGGGACACCCAGGCTGGAGTGCAATGGTGCGATCTCGGCTCACTGCAACCTCTGCCTCCCAGGTTCAAGAGATTCTCCTGCCTCAGCCTCCAAAGTAACTGGGACTACAGGCGCCAGCCACAACGCCCGGCTAATTTTTGTATTTTTAGTAGAGATGGGGTTTCACCATATTGGCCAGGCTGGTCTCGAACTCCTGACCTCAAGTGATCCTCCTGCCTTGGCCTCTCAAAGTGCTGGCATTACAGGCGTGAGCCACCGCCCTGATTTTTTTTTTTTTTTTTTGCATCTCCTTTATTTGTGACCTGAGAGAAAAGTTCCTAACGTGAGGCTCAGCTGGATGTTACAGAACAGCCTACTGCGTGTGGGGAGTTGGTAGAATAAAAAATTAAACACAAGAATGAAACGACACCCAAAACTCCAAATGCTGAACACGTGTGGTTTCTTCCCATAGAAGGAGGCTGGCAGGAAGCATGAATGTGACTGAACTCGCAGTGCAGGTCAGTAAACCGAAAAAGCAGTCGGGCAGGGGAGCCATTCTAAAACCTGCTTCAGGGCTTCGACACAACTTTGACCCAGACATTGTCATCTTGGTGTTTTTGTGGTTTTTTTCATGTATAGGCAATGATGAGGTCTGAATTTTGGGATCTTTGTGGCTGGAAAATGCAGCAAGGAAAGCTCAGCTTGTGAAAATTTCCCGTTACCAGAGGGAACATGACTATCCACGGAAAAAAAAATTAGTACTGAACGGTTTCCTTTATTCCTTGTGTATAAAATATATTATGCACTTGAATAAATTATAAATATATAAATATATGTATTCCAAATTACAAATATATTATATATAAAATATATGAGTGTAAATTAAATATAGCATAACATATAAGATTAAACTCCTAGCACTGGTATCCTTTAGGTAGCACTTCCATGTGGAGGCATCCTGGGGTTTTCTGACCTGGGGATTATTCAAATTCTCCAAAGAGCTCCATTAAACTAAATTATTTAATATGTTTGAAACCAAGCATAAACTCTTTGGTTAAGAATTTATAAATGTTTAGGCATTGGGGTAAAGGAATAATTCACAACCAGAATGTATGTTTCCTGAAGCTGAGACTGATGGGGAGGGGATAGCATAAAGTTTAAGTGCCTGGCCCTCCTACTATTGTTTTTAAGTATTTGGTAAAGCCTTGTAGAGAGTGGCAGCTCTAAATTTTAATTTTCTGGAATACTTTGATTTGGCAGCTTGAAAACATTGCTGACATAGTTAGTTTTGCATTATGGTACAGATAGTGAAAAGGTTTGCAACCTTTGCAAGTTTATCTACAAATCAAAACAAACTACAAGATCAATTTTGCATAAATTTCCACCAACCTAAGAAGGATAGAAGTGTTAGGCAAGAACTGTATACAGTCACACTCATGGCTTGGGGAAACTGCCTCCATTCAACTTTTGAAACTACCAAATGCATCAGTGAATATTTTCTTGAGCAATTTCTAGCATTTAAGAGATTTTTTGTTTCTTCCAGTTTGTTGCACTAATAGGAAGAGATGTGTTTTGTGTTATGTGTTGATAGTGGGGGATGGCTCTCAGGTCAGGTTAGACTCTTATCTGTGGCAATTTGAAATACCTTTTTATTTGCTCAGGCAGTGATAATAAATTTGTAGGTCAATGGATCCAAAGGAGTATTTGCAAAAAAGGAAAAGAAGAAAGAAAAATCGGGATGACCTTAATAGCTTTTCTGCAGAGTTCATGTGTGTGAGTGCAGTGAGGGAACTATGCTGCGGTTCTGTCAATGGTGGCATGTAGAAAAGCAGCCTGACAAAATGGGGCACTGAGTGTTGACATCCTGTTGCCCACCATTTTCAAAGGCAGGCAATGCCAATTTGGGGGAGATGAAATATTGACGTTTTGGTGAATTGCCTTTCCCTTCCCTGGGTTTACATAGCATTCACTCAATGCAGTTCTGAAGGCAAAAGGACCACTCTCACTCAGCAAACAAGGGAAAAGGCATGATGTTCTCATTTATTGCCAAACATTTCAGCATGAATATCTCCAAAAAATTTTAATAGACGTTTCCTCCCTCTGTATTGTAAAGATAGTAAGGGCCGTTTTATGAAACCAACACTGAGAATGGGGACCTAATGTTGGCCCATAGCACATTTAGCCCACTTTTGGCACTGCTTATGTTTATGAACCTTTGACCACAGGTACATTGCAATTGCCTCTAAACAAGCACGATTACAGTAGGCTTAAAATTTAGAGTATGTATTCATGAGGGAGAAGGACTCTGAACAGTAAGATGAGAGAAGGAAATGGGGCATCAAACAGGGAGAGGAGTCCCTTTGTCCCGCAAAATTTGCGGTTTGGGAACTTCTAGAAGGATCAAAATACAATGGAAATGTCATTAACTAGAAGCTTGGGGGATAGTGTTGTTTAATGGACAGGTTTTACTTTTTGGTCTTTTAACAGTAGGCAGGTGTTTAGGGAGTAGTGTTTTTTGATACCTCCTCCACGTTACTACTGAACATGTTCAGAGATGCCTATTTGGACACTCCTGCTTTGGGGATGCTGATGAGATTGGGATCTTCTGCTTGAGTAGTGAGGCTAGATGGCTGAAGGTGTCCCATGGAGCTGGGCAACCAAGTCTCTGTCCCACATCTCGGGACTAGGGAGAACCAAGTGAGCTGACCTTGTCCTTAGCCTGGGAAGATTTGGAGGGAGGGATGAGTTGGAGCATGCAGAATTAGCAGTGCTTCCTTTCTCTCCAACTCTCAACTGGGCAAAGCTTTTTGAGAATTTTTGTGAATTTGGACAACATTTGTGTCCTCCTTTCACAAAACCTCAAGCTGAAGTGTGAAGACAGTGTCTAGGGCTTCAGATACCCTCATTTCCCAGCAAGACAATCCATAAACTCCCTGAGCCCCCTGTAACGAGACTTGCCTTGAAATATACCATCTTTTTAATTCTCAAGGAGTTTTGGAAAATGAATGATCCATTAGAGGTTCTTGAAGGAAAGAAAACTTGTTTTAAAATACAATGTACTCTTACCAATTTTTTACTTTACACTGAAGTTGGGCTTTTCAAAATGGGGGCCTCATCCTCTTGGTATGACTTTAAAAGGCACCCCCCCATTTTTTCCAAGCTCAGCTTCCCCCACGACCAGGGTGACAGTGGCCTAGTAAGTAGGAGTTGGTGGGCAGCTGGATAGCTGATGGTCTGGTATCTGCAAGCAGACATGCCACATATAGCAATACCAGGAGGGAACAAGTTCCACTCATCAGCTACACCTGCACCCAAGAGTGGAAAATGTAATATTACAGATGAAAGGACAGAGACAAAGAAATAAGCCAAGCCAGAGCATACGTAGCACATACTTGGAGCTCACTAGGGAAAGGTATGGTGTTCACCTTTCTAAGATATTTTAGTAGTAAGGAAGTAGCTTGCCTTGATGCACCGGAAAAGGTTAAGGACAGAGAGAGTTGCTTGTTGTGTGTTTTCCCATGATGAAACTAAATGCTCAATATACTAAACCTGTTTCTTTTTTCCTCTGATTGAAGATTTGGTTTGAGAATAGAAGAGCCAAGTGGAGGAGACATCAGAGGGCATTAATGGCGAGAAACATGCCGCCCTTCATGGTCGTGGGCCAGCCTGTCATGGTAACTGCAGTTGAGGCCATAATGGTACCCTTGTCCATCAGCGTGATGAGAGATGGTTACTTGTGGGGCTACAGCCATTTCAGCACCCTGTGTTTCTCCGTGCCACCCTTTCCTCCTCCGTTCTTGCCCCTTCCAACTGGGTTTCTTCTACCTATGCTTCCCTCTGACGAGGCCCAATTTGGCCCATTCCCTTTTGTTATCGTGCATTCTTTCACATTCCCCAATGTGTAAGGGATAGCCTCTGTGCCACTTTTTGCCAGAGTGTGTTTGAGCCAGATTCGTAATTTGCATAGCACCCCATCAAGAGTAGTTCATCAAATGTCTGTTAAATGTTTTAAAGAAAAGTAGATCATTGACCCATTTTTAGGGCACTTTTAAAAATGTTTCTATAAATATGTTAAGGTTATGTACATTTGTTTTGTGTGTCACATGGGGTAAGTTCTGAATAAATATTGTTAAGAAATGCCATTCAAACCGAATGTCACGGACTCTCCTCTCATGCAGTAATCTTGAGTCACCATCCAGGGGTTGTGCATGTCACAGAAATTTCCCATGTGCCCATGGCAGGCTTACACTGACCCACACATTCTCTTCCACCCCCACGCCCAACATCCCATACTCATCTCCTCTCTGCCCCATTGATACCAGGTACATGTGCAAGATGGGGTGGTGTGAGTCCCTAATGAGAATTGTATTTCAAGGCACTGCCAGGGTGGAAAACAGCAAAACCAAAATGGTATCGGGAAGGAAGCCACGCCCACTCTTAAAAATTCATTAAGTTTTTTCTTGCTATGGAAGACTTCTTTAAAGTAATTTTCTTTTAAAAATGTAAATGTAAATAATGCCATGAAATTATACACTGATTTAATGGCTAAAATGGCAAATTTTTATAATGGTTTACCACAACAAAAGAAAAGAAAAAATATACCAAAAAGTTTTTTAAAAGTGATTATGAACATTGTGGTGATCCTGTGAAGTGATTGCAGTGCCTGCAGATAAGAAGTCATGGTTACAACAATGTTTTCTCTGCAAATTATTTGATGGCCACTTTCACAATGCTTATGTTTTCAGCCTGAAGGAAAATTGCATTTTCTTGGGTGAGCATGAACTTTCTGTCAGGCTTTCTGCTGCTATTCATTCCCCACTTCTCTCTTTACAATTGTGGGTGTCAAGCTTCAGCCACACAATTGCATCTGATGTGAGGGTTTTGCAAGAAGGCGGGTTTCTTTGTACCCCTGAAGTCACAAGCCTTGGTGGGAATAGGGAAAGTCCATGAATTCACTATGCATTTATGCATGCCCTTGGGCCAAGTGGATTCTTTTTTCTTTTCTGATTGAGATTTTCCCTTTCTTTTTTTTTTTTCTATTGTTCTCATTGTCTTGTGCTTTGTATAATTATTTACAGTAAGTCCCGCATGTCAGTGTACATTCAGTCTGGAAATTGTTTCCATCTGGTACATTTTATGCCAGTCGGTCTATTCCTGCTCATTATTTTGTTTTTTCTACATTCAGACTGAACCATTTGGTAGCCTAGAGGTTCTCAGAAATAGGCAAAGAAAGGTAAAAGGGGAGGAGGGGAGATTGAAGTCATACTTCCATTATCCCTCCCCGTGGTTATCATATTCATAACATTTTTATACCATCAAAAGACATTTTTAGCCATGTATGTTTCCTTAATATAGAAAATGAGATCTCCTATACTCAGTTGGCATTTGTTTTCATGTATCTGATAAGTACCTCGTAGAATTATAGGTCAAGACGTTGTCTGGCTCTGGTAACCTAGATTCTGAATTTTAAAGCAGAGAGTTCTTATACCTTATGAAATTCAAATTCATAGAATTATAGGTAGGATGCTGTTTCACTTAAAATCACATAAAATGAATAGAAACTGACCTTGAACAACACATTGTCTAGGTAGCATACAGTGGGACTAGTTCAAGGGGCTGGGTAGAAAACAAGTTACAGCTTTTCTTTTGATGGGGAATATTACTGGAGACAGTACCCTTAAAACTTTCATTCCCTTTTTATTAGCAGCTAACATCTTGTATGCCTTTACTGTGTGACAGGCAATAAAAGAATTTCCTTGGATGATTTTGTTTGATGCTCAAATGAATCCTAATAGTGAGGTTCTAGCATCTTCATTGAAAGAAGAGGAAACTTGTCCATGGTCCAAAGCTAATGAGAGGAACCAGATGTGAAGCCAAGTTTGTCTGGCTCCAGAGTCCATGCTTTGTCGAGTTTAATTCAGCGGTGGTGCACTGGGATGCCACAGTTAGGGCAGTCTGGCTTCCAATCCCAGATGTGCCACTTCCCAGCTGTTTCCCTCTGGGCGTTTTACTTAAGCTCTATAGTTTCATTATTATTCTTTATAAGATGATAATATATCAAAATTGATGAGAGTAATAAACAACATATGTTTAAGTGGCCTTCCATAATGCCCAGTCACAGAGTAAGCACACAGAAATGTTTTCTACTATTATTCTATATTATCTCCTATCATCACATTATTATAACCTGTTGTCCCACCTTTCCTATGTGGTATAACAGAAAGAGACCTGATTAAAAATAAGGTGGTCTGGGTTCTTGCTGCAGCTCTACGCTGTCTTTGTTACCTTGAATGAGTTGCTTAACCTACTATACCTCTTGTTGTCTCATGTGTTAGGTCATTCTTGTTTTGCTATAAAGAAATGCCTGAGGCTGAGTAATTTATAAAGAAAAGAGGTTTAGTTGGCTCACAGTTCTGCAGGCTTAACAGGAAGTGTGGTGCTGGCATCTGCTTCTGGTGAGGACCTCAGGAAGCTTACAGTCATGGTGGAAGACAGACTGGGAGCAGGCATCTCACGTGGTGAGAACAGGAGCAAGAGAGTGGGTGTGGGAGGTGCCACACACTTTTAAACAACCAGATCTTGTGGTAACTCGCTCACTATTGCAAGGACAGCATCAAGCCATGAGGGTTCCACCCCCAGGACCCAAACACCTCCCAACAGGTCTCACCACCAACACTGGGGAAAATAAGGATTACATTTCAACATGAGATTTGACTCATGTATTTGGAGCAGGTTTAGTGGTAAAAGTTTATCAGGCATAGTTCAAAAAATCAGAAAAAATAGGAATGAATGCCTTATGAAAAAAATCATTTCACACATTGTTTTCTAGAGTGTGGAGAGTACCATTCATGTTTATATGTGTGCTCAACCCCATTTTTCCAGATCAACGATTCCTATTTGTCCTTTCTTGACAGAGAAAAGGAATCAAATGAAGTGAATAATACGGAGTGGAATTTTTTAAAGTGAGCAGAGTGGATATCTATAAAGGCTTTTCCATGTTTTGGCTATGATAATGATACTGTGGCTGTCTGTATAAAAAGGGTGTATCATTTAAACATGCCCTGAAATAGTTAATGATGAAATTTTGTGATGTCTCGATGTGCTTCCAAATAATCCCAGGTTGGGTGCAGGGATGTTGGAGAAATCAGCAAGGCTATTGATGAAACAAGACTGGATATTCATAATTGTTGAATGTGGGTGGTGGCTATATAAGTGTTCATCTTATGTTTCTTTTTATATATTTTTGACGTTTCCTATAATTTTTTTAAAAAATAGTAAGGGTGGAAAACCTAGATGCTAACAGGGCCAGGAAGGTAACATAAATGAGGAAAACAAGCAGAGTGGGGACTGATAAACTGGGAAAGGATATGTCTCCCCAAAGGGAATGGCCACTACTCTGCTTCAGCCTAATATTTCTGGTCAGGACTTTGGGGTCCAGATCTGGCAGATTTTCCAGTTTGTAAAGATTGTCCATAAATAAGTGTTTACATGAAACCTTCTGGTCTTTAAATCTGAGCAATCAATTCAAATATGTTTTATTTCAAAGTACACTGGTCATCCAAAACAGATCTGCAGACCAGATAGAGGATGCAGCTTACAGTTTGCAACCTATGCTTGAGAAGGTAACTTTAGGCAATTTCAAAACCCTGGGGCAATAGAATATGATTGAAAGCACCTCTAAAGCCAGCAATTGTAGGATGCCATCATTCCACCTTATTTATTTCTCATTATAAGTACTGTTCTCATGTGAGAAAAGAAAAACTTCAGCCAAATTAAATTTAAAGCAGTTTAATTGAGCAATGGATGATTCACAAATCGGGCAGCCCCCAGAATGACAGCAGATTCACCGAGACTCCAGTGCAGCCATGTGGTGGAAGATGTATAGACAAAAAAGGGAAACTACATACAGAAATTGGAAGTGAGATAGAGAATGGCTGGATTGGTTACAGCTCGACGTTTGCCTTATTTGACATTTTCATTTTCCAATAATTTTAAAAACTGTCTTTATTTCCCAAAGATTACTTAAGGCACATGAACTAAAAGGCATTATACTTTTTACTTTTCTGACAAAATATGTTATTTAAGCTTTTTTGTTTTTAAACCAATTAGTTAAAGCTCTTTTGTATATAAACATCACACACATAATACATATAAATACACAGACAGAAGTTAAAGGACACATTTTCCAAGCCAGGAATTGAACCCTGAACCCAGGCTGCCATTGTGAAGAGAGGGCATGGCCACGTGGTTACAAGGTCAAGTTCCCAAGGACATAGAAGATGAGGGAAACCTTATCCATGTTTTTTTTTTTTTTTCAGGGACCTGCAGCAAAGCTTATAACTGATCAATTTGCTTGGCTGTCTTGAACAGCGGGCTTACAGGTGTCCTAAGCCTGTGTTCTATCCTAAGGTGCCCCTCATTAACGACAGAAAGTACGGAAAGACACACAAAGCATAACAAATTTGCTACAGCTTAAGACTAGCCTTACAAGTCCTTTTTTCTGATTAATTTAAACTTTACAGGAGACAATTAGTGATTTTTACCATTCATTCAACCGGTTTGCACAGAGAGAGAGTGAGGCCAGAAGTCTGACTGGTAAGAAATTCTTGCCGGGCGCAGTGGCTCAAGCCTGTAATCCCAGCACTTTGGGAGGCTGAGACGGGCGGATCACGAGGTCAGGAGATCGAGACCATCCTGGCTAACACGGTGAAACCCCGTCTCTACTAAAAAATACAAAAAACGAGCCGGGCGAGGTGGCAGGCGCCTGTAGTCCCAGCTACTCCGGAGACTGAGGCCGGAGAATGGCGTAAACCCAGGGGGCGGAGCTTGCAGTGAGCTGAGATCTGGCCACTGCACTCCAGCCTGGGCGACAGAGCGAAACTCCATCTCAAAAAAAAAAAAAAAAAAAAAAAAAAAAAAATTCTTACCTGTTTGCCAGCATGCCAGGCTTCTGTGTTCCCTTTCCCTAAGTGGCCCCAGTGACCGAGCTCGCTGCATCATAGCCCTGGGGGCCAAGCCGCAACACAAAGGAAAATTATCTTTTTCTGTTTCGGCCAGAGTAAAATATGTGTGACAAAACTTAGACATTAGCTACTCTGCTTAGCACCCAGTATTAAACTGGCATGGCTTAAATTTGTCCTTAGATGGGTCCTGTCATCTTTAATCCAACTTCTGACTAAGAATTTCAACACGTGGTCCCTGGGCAAGATGGTCACCCCGAGTAACAGAAAAGATAAGAAAGGGAAAGGAGAGAGAGAAAAGCATTGCCTGTGGCAGGGTGGGGAAGG
>NW_012117977.1:1475102-1479780 GCF_000951035.1 Colobus angolensis palliatus | reverse complement strand
CATAGTGCCAAACCCGTCCTTAGCCAAAAGGGATTTTACCAAGAGCCCTCATTTTTCAATGTATTTCAATGTGGTGGTGTTCATTTGGAACGTTTCACTGTAAGTTCAAGTGATTCTCCTGCCTCAGCTTCCCGAGTAGCTGGGACTACAGGTGCGTGCCACCATACCCAGATATTTTTTTTTTATTTTTAGTAGTGATGGGGTTTCACTGTGTTTAGCCAGGATGGTCTCAGTCTCCTGACCTCATGATTCACCTGCCTTGACCTCCCAAAGTGCTGGGATTACAGGCGTGAGCCATCGCACACAGCCTTTTGTTCTGAGAGTTCCCAAACATACACTCTCTCTCTGTTCTGAGCCAACTAAAGCTGGGGGTGGAGTGACATAGGTATTAATATCCCTATGGCCGCCACCACAATGACTGTGCTGGGTCAGACCTGAAGCCACCCAGCACTGGGTCTCACCCAAGGCCTGTTGTAACCACTCCCTGGCTACTGCCTATGTTTGCTTAAGGCCCTGAGCTCTACAATGAGCAGGTGGCAAAGTCAGCCAGGCCTGTGTCCTTCCCTCCAGGTCAGTGAGTTCCCCCAGGCCTCAGGTGGGTCTAGAAGTATCATCCAGGAGTCAGGGACTAGAGTCAAAAACCTTGTAAGTCTACATGGTGTTCTATTGTATTGCGGCTGACCTGGCACTCAAACCACAAGACCTAGTCCTTCCTGCTTTTCCCTCCCCTTTCCAAGGCAGAGGAGCCTCACTCCATAGCCACTGCCACCCCTGGCCACAAGGAGTACTGAAAGACTACCACCAATGTTCCGTTAAGGCCGAAGATCTCTTAAGTTAGCTTGTGGCGAATGCTGCGTGGCCTGGGACTCACCCTTCAGGGCACTGGGCTCCCTTCTGGCCTGGGACAGGTCCAGAAATGCTGTCAAGTCCTGGAATCTGGAACTTCAAGAACCTGCTTGGTGCTCTAGCCCCTATGGCAGTGTTGGTACCTGAAGAGGCAAGTCTCAGAGGCTCATGATGGTCCTCAATGAAGGATGGAAATGTTAGGCAAGAATTGTATACAGTCACACTCATGGCTTGGGGAAACTGCCCCCATTCAACTTTTGAAACTGCCAAATGCATCAGTGAATATTTTCTTGAGCACTTTCTAGCATTTAAGAGATTTTTTGTTTCTTCCAGTTTGTTGTACTAATAGGAAGAGATGTGTTTTGTGTTATGTGTTGATAGTGGGGGATGGCTCTCAGGTCAGGTTAGACTCTTATCTGTGGCAATTTGAAATACCTTTTTATTTGCTCAGGCAGTGATAATAAATTTGTAGGTCAATGGATCCAAAGGAGTATTTGCAAAAAAGGAAAAGAAGAAAGAAAAATCGGGATGACCTTAATAGCTTTTCTGCAGAGTTCATGTGTGTGAGTGCAGTGAGGGAACTATGCTGCGGTTCTGTCAATGGTGGCATGTAGAAAAGCAGCCTGACAAAATGGGGCACTGAGTGTTGACATCCTGTTGCCCACCATTTTCAAAGGCAGGCAATGCCAATTTGGGGGAGATGAAATGTTGACATTTTGGTGAATTGCCTTTCCCTTCCCTGGGTTTACATAGCATTCACTCAATGCAGTTCTGAAGGCAAAAGGACCACTCTCACTCAGCAAACAAGGGAAAAGGCATGATGTTCTCATTTATTGCCAAACATTTCAGCATGAATATCTCCAAAAAATTTTAATAGACGTTTCCTCCCTCTGTATTGTAAAGATAGTAAGGGCCGTTTTATGAAACCAACACTGAGAATGGGGACCTAATGTTGGCCCATAGCACATTTAGCCCACTTTTGGCACTGCTTATGTTTATGAACCTTTGACCACAGGTACATTGCAGTTGCCTCTAAACAAGCACGATTACAGTAGGCTTAAAACTTAGACTATGTATTCATGAGGGAGAAGGACTCTGAACAGTAAGATGAGAGAAGGAAATGGGGCATCAAACGGGGAGAGGAGTCCCTTTGTCCCGCAAAATTTGCGGTTTGGGAACTTCTAGAAGGATCAAAATACAATGGAAATGTCATTAACTAGAAGCTTGGGGGATAGTGTTGTTTAATGGACAGGTTTTACTTTTTGGTCTTTTAACAGTAGGCAGGTGTTTAGGGAGTAGTGTTTTTTGATACCTCCTCCACATTACTACTGAACATGTTCAGAGATGCCTATTTGGACACTCCTGCTTTGGGGATGCTGATGAGATTGGGATCTTCTGCTTGAGTAGTGAGGCTAGATGGCTGAAGGTGTCCCATGGAGCTGGGCAACCAAGTCTCTGTCCCACATCTCGGGACTAGGGAGAACCAAGTGAGCTGACCTTGTCCTTAGCCTGGGAAGATTTGGAGGGAGGGATGAGTTGGAGCATGCAGAATTAGCAGTGCTTCCTTTCTCTCCAACTCTCAACTGGGCAAAGCTTTTTGAGAATTTTTGTGAATTTGGACAACATTTGTGTCCTCCTTTCACAAAACCTCAAGCTGAAGTGTGAAGACAGTGTCTAGGGCTTCAGATACCCTCATTTCCCAGCAAGACAATCCATAAACTCCCTGAGCCCCCTGTAACCAGACATGCCTTGAAAGATAACATCTTTAAAACTCAAAAAGAGTCGGAAAAAAAAAAACACACAAGAGAGGCTCGAAAAAAAAAAAAAACGTGTTAAAAAACACAATACACTCACAAAAATTTTACACTACACACAAAAGGGGCGCTTTAAAAAAGAGGACCATCACCCTCGGGATAACACTAAAAAACACACCCCCCCATTTTTTCCAAGCTCAGCTTCCCCCACGACCAGGGTGACAGTGGCCTAGTAAGTAGGAGTTGGTGGGCAGCTGGATAGCTGATGGTCTGGTATCTGCAAGCAGACATGCCACATATAGCAATACCAGGAGGGAACAAGTTCCACTCATCAGCTACACCTGCACCCAAGAGTGGAAAATGTAATATTACAGATGAAAGGACAGAGACAAAGAAATAAGCCAAGCCAGAGCATACGTAGCACATACTTGGAGCTCACTAGGGAAAGGTGTGGTGTTCACCTTTCTAAGATATTTTGGTAGTAAGGAAGTAGCTTGCCTTGATGCACCGGAAAAGGTTAAGGACAGAGAGAGTTGCTTGTTGTGTTTTTTTCCCCCCGTGATGAAATTAAATGCTCAATATACTAAACCTGTTTGTTTTTTCCTCTGATTGAAGATTTGGTTTGAGAATAGAAGAGCCAAGTGGAGGAGACATCAGAGGGCATTAATGATGAGAAACATACTGCCCCTCATGGTCATGGGCCAGCCTGTCATGGTAACTGCAGTTGAGGCCATAATGGCACCCTTGTCCATCAGCGGGATGAGAGATGGTTACTTGTGGGGCTACAGCCATTTCAGCACCCTGTGTTTCTCCGTGCCACCCTTTCCTCCTCCGTCCTTGACCCTTCCAACTGTGTTTCTTCCACCTATGCCTCCCCCTGGCCAGGCCCAATTTGGCCGGTTCCCTTTTGTTATCATGCATTCTTTCACATTCCCCAATGTGTAAGGGATAGCCTCTGTGCCACTTTTTGCCAGAGTGTGTTTGAGCCAGATTCGTAGTTTGCATAGCACCCCATGAAGAGTAGTTCATCAAATGTCTATTAAATGTTTTAAAGAAAAGTAGGTCATTGACCCATTTTTAGGGCACTTTTAAAAATGTTTCTATAAATATGTTAAGGTTATGTACATTTGTTTTGTGTGTCACATGGGGTAAGTTCTGAATAAAAATTGTTAAGAAATGCAGTTCAAACCGAATGTCACGGACTCTCCTCTCATGCAGTAATCTTGAGTCACCATCCAGGGGTTGTGCATGTCACAGAAATTTCCCATGTGCCCATGGCAGGCTTACACTGACCCACACATTCTCTTCCACCCCCACGCCCAACATCCCATACTCATCTCCTCTCTGCCCCATTGATACCAGGTACATGTGCAAGATGGGGTGGTGTGAGTCCCTAATGAGAATTGTATTTCAAGGCACTGCCAGGGTGGAAAACAGCAAAACCAAAATGGTATCGGGAAGGAAGCCACGCCCACTCTTAAAAATTCATTAAGTTTTTTCTTGCTATGGAAGACTTCTTTAAAGTAATTTTCTTTTAAAAATGTAAATGTAAATAATGCCATGAAATTATACACTGATTTAATGGCTAAAATGGCAAATTTTTATAATGGTTTACCACAACAAAAGAAAAGAAAAAATATACCAAAAAGTTTTTTAAAAGTGATTATGAACATTGTGGTGATCCTGTGAAGTGATTGCAGTGCCTGCAGATAAGAAGTCATGGTTACAACAATGTTTTCTCTGCAAATTATTTGATGGCCACTTTCACAATGCTTATGTTTTCAGCCTGAAGGAAAATTGCATTTTCTTGGGTGAGCATGAACTTTCTGTCAGGCTTTCTGCTGCTATTCATTCCCCACTTCTCTCTTTACAATTGTGGGTGTCAAGCTTCAGCCACACAATTGCATCTGATGTGAGGGTTTTGCAAGAAGGCGGGTTTCTTTGTACCCCTGAAGTCACAAGCCTTGGTGGGAATAGGGAAAGTCCATGAATTCACTATGCATTTATGCATGCCCTTGGGCCAAGTGGATTCTTTTTTCTTTTCTGATTGAGATTTTCCCTTTCTTTTTTTTTTTTCT
>NW_012117977.1:1460953-1475052 GCF_000951035.1 Colobus angolensis palliatus | reverse complement strand
CTGGGTGACAGAGCAAAACTCCGTCTCAAAAAAAAAAAAAATAAAGAAGTAAATGTAAATAATGCCATGAAATTATACACTGATTTAATGGCTAAAATGGCAAATTTTTATATGGTTTACCACAACAAAGGAAAAGAAAAAATATACCAAAAAGTTTTTAAAAAGTGATTGTGAACATTATGGTGATCCTGTGAAGTGATTGCAGTGCCTGCAGATAAGGAGTCATGGTTACAACAATGTTTTCTCTGCAAATTATTTGATGGCCACTTTCACAATGCTTATGTTTTCAGCCTGATGGAAAATTGCATTTTCTTGGGTGAGCATGAACTTTCTGTCAAGCTGTCTGCTGCTATTCATTCCCCATTTCTCTCTTTACAATTGTGGGTGTCAAGCTTCAGCCACACAATTGCATTTGATGTGAGGGTTTTGCAAGGAGAAGGTTTCTTTGTATTCCTGAAGTCACAAGCCTTGGTGGGAATAGGGAAAGTCCATGAATTCACTATGCATTTATGCATGTCCTTGGGCCAAGTGGATTCTTTTTTCTTCTCCGATTGAGATTTTCCTTTTTTTTTTTTTTTTTTTGCTATTGTTCTCATTGTATTGCGCTTTGTATAATTATTTACAGTAAGTCCCACATGTCAGTATACATTCAGTCTGGAAATTGTTTCCATTTGGTACATTTTGTTCCAGTCTGTCTATTCCTGCTCATTATTTTGTTTTTTCTACATTCAGACTGAAACATTTGGTAGCCTAGAGGTACTCAGAAATAGGCAAAGAAAGGTAAAAGGGGAGGAGGGGAGATTGAAGTCATACTTCCATTATCCCTCCCCGTGGTTATCAGATTCATAACACATGGTCCCTGGGCAAGATGGTCACCCCGAGTAACAGAAAAGATAAGAAAGGGAAAGGAGAGAGAGAAAAGCATTGCCTGTGGCAGGGTGGGGAAGGTGAAGAGCTCAAGGAGGCCAGAGAAAGACTCACCCATTCATTGCAATGACACTGAAAATGAAAAGTTCAGGTGACCACTTGTCAGTAGTGAAGGGATCTTTTCCAGCAGTTCTATCAGCTGTCAAGATTCCCCTTTTGGGGAGGAAAAAGCTCCCATCTCCCATGGTCCTGCACATGCCTAATCCTGTCACCCATAGCCGTCAGCAAAAAGTATAAGACAGATTAATCCAAAGAGAATAGCACTTAACATTCCATAGTGCCAAACCCGTCCTTAGCCAAAAGGGATTTTACCAAGAGCCCTCATTTTTCAATGTATTTCAATGTGGTGGTGTTCATTTGGAACGTTCCACTGTAAGTTCAAGTGATTCTCCTGCCTCAGCTTCCCGAGTAGCTGGGACTACAGGTGCGTGTCACCACACCCAGCTAATTTTTTGTATTTTTAGTAGTGATGGGGTTTCACTGTGTTTAGCCAGATGGTCTCGATCTCCTGACCTTGTGATTCACCTGCCTCGACCTCCCAAAGTGCTGGGATTACAGGCGTGAGCCACCGCACCCAGCTTCTTGTTCTCTTATTTTCTTCTAACATACAGAAACTCTCTCTGTTCTGAGCCAACTAAAGCTGGGGGTGCAGTGACATAGGTATTAATACCCCTGTGGCCGCTACCAATATGACTGTCCTGGGTCAGTCCTGAAGCCAGCCAGCACTGGGTCTCACCCAAGGCCTGCTGTAACCACTCTCTGGCTACTGCCTATGTTTGCTTAAGGCCCTGGGCTCTACAATGAGCAGGTGGCAAAGCCAGCCAGGCCTATGTCCTTCCCTCCAGGTCAGTGAGTTCCCCCAGGCCCCAGGTGGGTCTAGAAGTATCATCCAGGATTCAGGGACTAGAGTCAAAAAAAATACAAGTCTACCTGGTGTTCTATTGTATTGCGGCTGACCTGGCACTCAAACCACAAGACAGTCCTTCCTGCTTTTCTCTCCCCTTTCCAAAGGCAGAGGAGCCGCACTCCATAGCCACTGCCACCCCTGGCCACAAGGAGTACTGAAAGACTACCACCAATGTTCCATTAAGGCCCAAGGTCTCTCAAGTTAGCTTGTGGCGAATGCTGCGTGGCCCGGGACTCACCCTTCAGGGCATTGGGCTCCCCTCTGGCCTGGGACAGGTCCAGAAATGCTGTCAGGTCCTGGAATCTAGAGCCCTAAGAACCTGCTTGGTGCTCTAGCCCCTGTGGCGGTGTTGGTACCTGAAGCCAGCAAGTCTCAGAGGCTCATGACGGCCCTCAACATGGTGCCTGTGTATTGCTGCTGGTTATTCAGGGCTCAAGGGCTCTTCAGTTAGCAGGTGATGAATTCTGGCAGGATGGGGTCCTTTCCTTCAAGGCAGTGGGTTCCCTTCCGGCCCAGGGTTTGTCTAGAAATGTCATCTGGGAGCTAGGGCTGGAACAGGGGCCTGATGACTCTGACTGGAGCCCTATCTTGCTGTGACTGAGTTGGTATCCAAGATGCAAGACAGAGTCCTCCCAACTCTTCCCTCTCCTCTCCTCAAGCGGAAGGAAGGGGTCTCTTTTAGAGCCACATGCTGTGCATCCTGGGGTTAGGGGAAAAGTGATGCCAGCGTTCCCTTGGCTGTCCCAGCTAGTGTCTCAGCATGTTGTGTCCCGCCCTACCCCCACCCCTGCCAAGTCCACTGTAATTGGACCTAGTTCAGCCCTAGGACTAACCTAAGAGTTGAAGTCCTTATGACCTAGGCTACCTTTCGAGTTAACTTAGAGACTGAGAGCACTTTGGCCCTTCACGGTGAGGTTTGGAGGTACTCAAGTTCAGACTGCTGGGATCAGTAATTCCCCTCTGGCTAGGGCTGGCTTAAATGCTCCCTCTGTGAGTGGGCATCAACTGAGTTTGGTCTGGTTTTCCTTTCTGCTGTAACAGGACATTGCTGAGATCAATGCTTCACAATTGAACTGTGAAGCAAAAGAACTGTGTTCTCCCTTCCCCAGTGTCCAGAGACAGTCTCCACAGCACGTCATGGCTGCCAGGGTCAGGGAGGGGTAGCGTTGGTGATTCAGGATTGTTTTTTCTATCTCTTCAGTGCCTCTTTCAGTGATATGAAATTAAAACCAGGTACTGTAAGTGCTCACCTGATTTTTAGATTTTATGAAGGTGTTTTTTTCTGTGTAGGTAGTTGTTAACTTGGTGTCCTTGCACAGAGTCGCAGGAGGATGATCAGTGGAGCTTTCTATTCTGCCATCTTGCTCTGCCTCCTTTCCTAGTCACATTTTCCCCTGCTTCCCACTCCATCCCTGGGTCCTGAGCACATGAGTCTTCAGAACACACCAAGCTCATTCCCACCTTGGGGCCTTTGCACTGGCTGTTCTCTCTGCCTGGAATGCTCTTCCTACAGGTTTTTGCATGGCTGCCTCCTTTATTGCATTCATGATTCTGCTCAAATGCCCTCCCTAAGCACCTGAGCTAAGATCCCCAACCCCACAGTCTCTACTTTTTTGTTTGGTTATTGGCTCTCTTGTTTAATCTCTGTCTTCCTACAAGAGGGCAGGATTCAGAATTTAAACAGTGCCCTGGCACATAATGAGAGCTCAGTCATCTTCTGTTAAAGATAAAAATGAAGCCACAGTTAGGTATACCGGAAGGCCAACCACTCATAACCATGCAACCAAAATTTAATTCATCCCGATTTCCCCAAACACCATCTCTAATCATAAATACCAAACACAACCTTTACATCTTTGTCAGCATGATTCAGTGAAATTAAACCAATCAGCTATAGGCAAATCAGTTTAAACAACTCTGTTTACCTTAAAAAGAATGTTAATGTAAAACAGCCAACCACAAAAAAATCAAAATATTCTCCTTTATGCTTTATAAAGTGTGCTATGACTGCCATAAAGTGAGCTTTCTACCACTTTGTTTGAAGTCTCCTGGATCATGAGCTGTACTTTCTCTTACTATGTAACAGTAAACTTTAAAATGTTTCCTAACTTGATCTGATTCTAATTTTGACACTTCCAATAATCTTGAGAAATGCTCCTGAGCACTTTGGGTCTGGTATTCTTAGGGCAAACATTCTCATTTTTCAAAGCAGAAATTGAGGCCCAGAGAGAGACAGTGACCGCCTCAAGTCATAAAGATCCAGCACTCTCTTTCCTTACTCCCTTGTTCTCCTGGTCTTGGGGACATCAGACATCTTTAAACATTTGGTCTCACTGTAGAAACTTTGAGACTCAGTGTTCCCTAGAGGGACAGAACTAATAGGATATATATATATATATGTGTATATATATATATCTTCTCCATATATATATCTCCTCCATATATATATCTCCTCCATATATATATCTTCCATATATATATATATCTCCTCTCTATATCTATCTATCTATCTATATATATGGACTTAATTCAGTATTAACTTCCACGATCACAAGGTCCTACAATAGGCTCTCAAGAGAGCCAGTCTGAGTCTCAAAACTGAAGAACTTGGAGTCCGATGTTCAAGGGCAGGAAGTGTCCAGCATGGGAGAAAGATACAGGCTGGAAAGCTAGGCCAGTCTCTCCTTTTCACGTTTTTCTGCCTGCTTTATATTCACTGGCAGCTGAGTAGACTGTGCCCACCAGATTAAGGGTGGATTCGCCTTTTGCAACCCACTGACTCAAATGTAAATTTCTTTTGGCAACAAACACCCTTAGAGACACACCTAGGATCAATACTTTGTATCCTTCCATCTAATCAAGTTGACACTCAGTATTAACTGTCACACCCAGAGTGGCTGTTACTTCCCAAAAATATTCAGTCTGTAATTGATAAAGTGGGGTTTGTACCCTGGTATGTCAGACTTGCAGCTGCGACATTCTGACAATTGTGAGGCTGGATGGGGCAGAGGCAGTGGATAAAGTGGGCCTTTGCTTGTTCTCATAGGTTGGAATTAACATCTGAAGCACTTGCTTTCAACCTGAAGAACTTCCTTTATTATTTCTTGTGAGGTGGATCTAACAACAAATCCTCCCATTTTTATTTAACTGGGAATGTCTTTGACTTCATTTCTGAAAGGTAGCTTTGCTGGATGTAGGATTCTTGGTTGAGTTTTTTCTTTAAGCACTTTGAATATTTCATGTTACTGCCTCCTGGCCTTCATTGTTTCTGCTGAGAAGTCAACTACCAGTCTTACTGGGGTTCCCTGGTAAGTGATGAGACATTTTTCTCTTGCCACTTTAAAGATTTTCTCCTTGATCTTAGCCGGTTTTACTATGATGTAATCTGTTTGTGGATTCTTTACATATATCCTTCTTATAATTCACTGAGCTTCCTGAGTGTGTAGGTTATTGTTTTTAAAATAAATTTGGGAAATTTTCTGCCATTATTTCTTGGACTATTTTGTCTGCTCCTCTCTATCTCTTCCTTTCTTCTGGTAGATCCCACTAAGGTTTGTGTGGCTGATGATGTCCTACATTTGTCTGAAGCTGTATTTATTTTTCTTCATTCTTTCTTCTCTCTAGTCTTCATCTTGCATAATCTCTATCAATCCTGTTTCAAATCTGCTAATTCTTTCTTCTGCCAGTTTAAATGTGCTATTGAACTCTGCTAGTGAATTTCTCATGTCAGTTATTGTACTTTTCAGATTCAGAATTTCCATTTGGTTCTTTTAAAATAATTTCTATTTCTTTAATGATATTTTATACTGGATGCAACATTGTTATCATACCTTTATTTTCTGAATCATGCTTTCTTTTAGTTCAGTAAACATAAATTATTTTTCTGTTTTAAAACAATTTTTTTTTTCCCTCTGTAGAGATGGAGGTCTTGCTATGCTGACTAGGCTGGTCTCAAACTCCTGGCCTCAGGCAATCCTCCCGCTTCAGCTTTCCAAAGTGCTGGGATTACAGGTATGAGCCACCACACCTGGCCTGCAAACATATTTATAATGGGCATTTTGAAGTCTTTTTCTGTTAAATCCATCATGTGGTCGCTCTCACAGGCAGCTGATGTTGTCTGCTTTTTTTCTGGTGTATGGGGTATACTTTCCTGTTTTTTTGCAGGTCTGTATTTGTCTGTTCTCACATTGTTATAAGGAAATACCCGAGAGTGGGTAATTTGTAAAGGAAAGAGGTTTAATTGACTCACAGTTCAGCATGGCTGGGGAGGCCTCAGGAAACATACAATCATGGCAGAAGGTGAAGGGGAAGCAAGGCACCCTCTTCACAAGGCAGCAGGAAGGAGAAATGCAAGAAGGAGAAATGCTAGACGCTTATAAAACCATCAGATCATGTGGGACTCACTATCATGAGGACAGCACGGGGGAAACCGCCCCCATGATCCAATTACCTCCACCTGGTCCCACCCTTGACACATGGGGATTATGGGGATTAAGGGGATTACAGTCCAAGATGAGATTTTGGGTGGAGACACAGCCAAACCATATCACATACCTCATACATTTTTTGCTGGAATTGAAATCTTTTTTGAGACAGGGTCCCACTCTGTCACCCAGGCTGGAGTACAGTGCAGTCATGACTCACTGCAGCCTTGACCTCCCAGGTTCAAGTGATCCTTCCACCTCAGCCTCCTGAGTAGCTGGGACTATCAGCGTGCACCATCACACCTGGCTAATTGTTTTTTTATTATTTTTGTAGAGACAGGGGTCTCTCTATATTGCCCAGGCTGGCCTTGATCTCCTGGGCTCAAGTGATCCTTCCACCTTGGCCTCTGAAAGTGCTGGGATTACAGGCGTGAGGCATTATGCCTGGCCAGAAAATTTTTGATAATATGTTGTAGCAACTGCCCCCAACCCTGGCCTCTGGGACTTGTTATTTGCTGGTATATCTTTTAGTGATTGGCTGGATTATTGTAATGAAGCTTATTCCTTCTCCTCATAGTCTTAAGCCTCTGATGTTGGTCTTCAGGAAGACATGACTTTGGGTGTGCACACTGTCACTCTAGGATGGCAGTGGTGTTAGTAGGGCTCTCTCTCTTTTCCTTACCATGCACAACTATTAAACTGTACTAATTGCCTGCTGATCATTCGATTGTTTTCAGCAATGCCCTAGGACATAAATTGTTCTACAAACAAATCCAATTAAATTGTGGTTTCTTTCAAGGAATAGTTTTTGAGGTCCATGTCTGATATTTGTTCTGATACCAGGAGTGCTCTTACCAGCCATCTTATTTCCTGGTTTTCTCCTGAAAGCTATCCAGCTTACAGGCCACGCTTTATCTTCGTTAGATCCACAAATCTCAACTGCCTTGTATGACAGCCTCCACTGTTCTTGAGAGCACTCTTAGGTTTGAACTTTACACTCTGTTGCAAATGAAGTCGATTCCTCTGGAAAGAGATTAGGAGCTACCTGTTGTGTAGCCTGTTTCTCCTCCAAGGCAAAATATTTGAGCAAGAGCTCTAGAGACAGGGTGGGGACAGTGGCAAGCTTCTGTTTGAGTGGCAACCCCTTTCTATGGGCTGAGGCCTTGGCAGAGTGGGGTGCAACAGCCTAAGGTGTTCTTGGCTTGCCTCTTCAGCATGTAACCACCACCTCATGAGCAAGGCAAGGAAATCTTAAGCCCCAGTTTCCTCAGTGTGTTGCATCTAAGGTAGAGCCTCCCTTAAATAACTGGGGGACACAGTAGGCAGATTAAATGAGCCACCATCACTCAGCTGTACTCACCTGATACTTAGCCTCAGAAACAAGTAGCTGGTGTCAGTATGATGCTGAAGTGCTGCTCCACTTGGGAAGAAAGTCCTCTGGCTGGGAGCCAGAGGGGAGAGGGAGCCCTATGCTCTTGCCTCAGCAGTCTGAAATAGAATCTCTGCCTTACTGATCTGGGAGGGGGAAAGGAAGAAGCTGTAGTGGTTCAAATACCGCAGACTTGCTTTTCTTACTGAATTTTTGTAGGTTCTCTTAGATAGATGTTTCTTCATTTACTGTTTTCCCTTAGGACCATTTCGAGGGGCTTTCAGTGGTTGTTTTAAAAAATAATATTTACCACTTTCACTTGTGAGTGCATCAGCAGAGTTCCTCAAGCTGTCATGCTGGAAGTTGAACTCCATGTTTGGTACTTTTTTCATTTGCACGGTGATGTTTTTTCTATGCCTAGACAAGGTTATGAAGTGGTATTGTTTTTTCTCACTTCATCAAGATCACAGTGACTTTGTCTGACAGTAGTACTCTGTGAGACCGTGTATGTTCAACAGGAAAACATCAAGACCTAGTTGTGAGTACCAGGCCAGTGCTGACTGTCAGGGACTGTGATATGGTTTGGATTTGTGTCCCTATCCAAATCTGATGTCGAATTGGAGGCGGGGCCTGGTAGGGGGTGATTATATCATGGAGGAGGATTTCCCCATTGCTGTTCTCATGATAGTGAGTGAGTTCTCATGATATCTGATGGTTTAAAAGTGTGTGGCACTTTCCCCCCTCACTCTCTTGCTTTCCTGTCACCATGAAAAGATACGCCTTGCTTCCCCTTCACCTTTTGCCATGATTGTAAGTTTCCTGAAGCCTCCCAGTCATGCTTCCTGTTAAGCCTGTGGAACTGTGAGTGAATTAAACCTTTTTTTCTTCATAAATTACCCAGTCTTAGGTAGTTCTTTACAGTGTGAGAACAGACTAGTACAGACTGCCTATCACCTTCTCACAGTGTAGAACAATCACTTGATAATTATCCGTCTAAGGGGCAAGGAAGCTTGGGCATTTATCCATCAACTCCCAATAATCATTGGTTGAAACTCCTGGGGGCATTTATTCCCCAGCCTTCCCTGTTCAGGCAGAGGGACTTCAGACCCAAGAGGAAGCATCAAGCTGTTGGAAATTGGGCCAAGTACATATGGCTGAGATCTAGTAGGACACAGACAACATCTGTTACAGATGACCTGCCAAAAATCCTGGAAGGGCCAGGATTTGAGCTCAGTGTTATCTGATGACCATGTCTTAGCCACCACTTGATTTGGTGAATGGAGACGTTTGAAAAGAACAGCAGAACTTTGCTAGAGGGGTTGTCAAGCTTACTTACCTGAACTGTTTCTCATTTATATATTACACAGACTGTTGGAGATACCTGCTCTGTTCCCAGCTCCTGGCTAGACTATGGGGTCTCAAAGATGAACCAGGCATGTTTTCTGCCCTTATGGTACAATCTGTCTGTTGAGGGTGGGATATCTGAAGGGACAAGCCCACACTTCGTCCCCAGTCCTACCTGTGTTGGCTAGAGAGTCCTTCCTGGAAGATGTGCTGCCTAAGCAATGGAGAGTATTTAGGGAACATCCAGCCTACTCTTTTTACTTTACAGATGAAGGAACACAGGCCCACAGCAAGGGAATGGTCTGCAAAAGAGAATATATAAGATTGCACCCTGGAGAAGGCCAGCCTCTAAGTGGCCATGCCCTTCCTTAGCTCCCCAGTCACCTGGATACAGGAAGTGCTCACTATATCAGATTCAGCTCCTCAGCACTTACTAACTCCATCCTGCCCAGAATGCTTTTCTTCAAAGGCCTGCAGGCTCAAGGCTCTGTCCTAAGCCTGAGCCTTTTTACCTCTAAAGAAAAGTAATCAACCTCCTCCAAAGGCATTCAGTATTCTGGTGTGGAAGAATATGTGTGTATACCACGGTCTGGGAATTTTGAGAAACCATCTTGAGGTCTGGTGAGTTGCTTTTTCCCCTTATGTGAATTTATATAGTCCTCTATGGAGTTCTGGAGGGAAAATGAACCAGACAAATTTTTTTTTGAGACAGGGTTTCACTCTCTCTCTTAGGCTGGAGTGCAGTGGCACAATCTTGGCTCACTGTAGCCTTGACCTCACGGGCTCAGGTGATCCTTCCACCTCAGCCTCCTGAGTAGCTCAGACTACAGGCATGCAGCACTACACTCAGCTAGTTTCTGTATTTTTTTGTAGAGATAGGATTTTACCATGTTGCCCAGGCTGGTCTCAAACTCCTGGGCTCAAGTGATCCTCTTGCCTCTGCCTCCCAAAGTGCCGGGATTACAGATGTGTGTTACTGCACCCAGCTGAAGATTTTCTTTTAAGTAAAAACAAAGTATGTTTTTATCTATTTCCAAACTCTGTAGCATGAATTTCTCCAAGAAACTTTTAGCAGATGCTCTCCTCCCTTTTGCAAATATACTAAAACTATTTTATGAAAATAGTTTCTAAATGAGCCCTAAAATGAGCTCTGTTACACTGACCTACTTTTGACTATATCCTTTATACAGCACTGTAGAGGGCTTTCTGCAGGCCCAGAGCAATGGAGTAGTCTGCATAAGAGAACACACAGAACTCAGCTTAGAGGAGGCCAGCCTCTGGATGGCCATGCCCTCCCCTGGGCCAGGGATCATTCGATTAAGAGAAACACACACCAGCCCAAGTTCAGCTCTTCAGCACCTACCACATTATCTAGCCCAGAACTATTTCACTTAAAGGGTTGAAGATTCAAGTCCCTTCCTCAATCATGGCACTGGGACATTTTACCTCTAGGAATAGTAAACAACCTCCCCTAAAGGCATTCAGTATCTTGGTGTCCATTCTTACAGGCCCTTGAGGGAGTGATATAACTTGTACCCTCCTCACAACTCTCATTTCTCCCAATCTTCTTGCAAATCTGTGCCTGAAGCTGGAAGCACAACACATGAACAATAACTAGCTTGATGCTTGGTGTTGAATTAACTTCTTTAAGAAAGCAGGCAAATAGGTTGGAAATTGTCCTGTCAATATTTTAGAATCTAGTAATACAAAAGACCCTTTCTAAAAGCACGTTCTGTTGTGTTACACAAGCAAGGGGACAAAGGTGATTTCAGAGGTAGCATTCAGGTGTGAGCGTCATAACTGATACATTTGGACCCCTCCAAAGCACAGGCCACAAACAAAACTAGGGCCTCTATGAGAACTGCAGAGTTGGATTATGATTTTTTATTTCAAGCCAAAGAATCTTGGTTTAGGCAAAATAATGGAGGGAAGGCAGAGAACAAGGAAGAGTCTCTGTCCATTCCCTTTAAACAAGAGAGACAAAAAAAATTAAAGGATGTTTTAAAATCAAAAGGTGAAAAGAGTCCTTAGAAACATAGGAGGAAGGAAATCCATGGCAATGGCTGAGCCTGGAGCTGTTGTTGAGGTGTGGGGAGCTTGATGATAAACAGTGGCTAGCAGCTGGGTACTCCCTCTGGAAGGTAGCCAGTGGGACAGAAGGAAGTAGCTCTAGCCAGCTGGGCTTTACCATAAAAAAAAAAAAAGGAAAAATAGAACTCGGGTTCCTATATAAATTAGTCCCTAACATCTCCTTCCATAGCCCTCATCACGAGGCCAAGCAGTAAGACTGCAATTTCTCTTTACCTCTGATCCCTATCCTCCCTTTAACTCATCTGGTCACCTTAAGGGGTTTCAATGGGATTGAAATTATTTACAAGGAAGATAGGAAAGTCAAGACTGAGTGGAGGTTTCACAATCTCATTTTCCCTGGCCCAGGTCCCCAACCCCAGCACCTCAAGAAGCACAAAATATGATTCTATTCATTTTAAGCACAAGGAATTTCCAAGGATTTCTCACAAATTCCACAGGCCTACCCACCACATCAGAAAGGTCAACTCCAAAATTGAGTGTGACAGAAATATTGTAAGATGCTAAATTGGCTCTTCTATTTATTTAACATAGAGACTTAGATTTAGGAGCCTCTTCTTGGCTCAACCCGTTAGGTGAACACATTCTATAGTATCAAAGTTTTGCATAACTCTCCACTAAGTAAATGTTTAGTCCATTCATTCTGAACTGGAAGGAAGGGGACTAGGTGCCAGCTGTGATCCTAGTCAACATGCAGGATGTGATGAAATGAGGAAGTCTTCATGGTCATTGAGTTACTGTCCAAGAGTAGCAACCACAGCTAATGACAGAGATCAAATTTCATTCATCTCACTCTGCTCCTTCTCACCATTCTTTCCCCTATGAGCCATAGGAAAGACTCAATCCACAGGCAAAATAAAAATGATACTTTGAATAATTCTTTTAACACCCTCCTGATATTTAGGCACCATGCACAAACTGGCTTGTTCTCTCTCACAACTGGTAGCATTCTAATATTGTACATCAATATCTCAGTTAAATAGAATAACACTAGGAGGGAACTTTAATTAATCGTGATTGCATACTTATTGCAGGAAAAGATAAATAACCAAGAAAGCCACTTTTCCTCTGCCGAATCTTTTTCTTTGCTTAGCTGTTTCCATATGCGTTGCTTTATATAACCATTTAGAGAAAGTCTCAGGGATCAGCACACATTCAATCTAATAGCCTAAGTGTTTTTCAGCTAATGCCATGGCAATAAAGTTTGCTCTCTGGAGTGATGGCTCTTAGACACTGTATCAGTCTGTTCTCACACTGCTATGAAGAAATGCCCAAGCCCGGGTAATTTATAAGGAAAGAGGTTTGATTGACTCACTGTTCTGCATGACTGGGGAGGCCTCAGGAAACTTACAATCATGGCAGAAGGCAAAGCAGAAGCAGGCAGTTTCTTCACAGGGCAGCAGGATGAAGGGAGTGCAAGCAGGGGAAATGCCAGGTGTTTATAAAACCATCAGATCTTGCGAGATTCATTCACGATCATGAGGACAGAATGGGGGAAACCACCCCCATGATCCAATTACCTCCACCTGGTCCTGTCCTTGACACATGGGGATTATGGGGATTATAATTCAAGATAAGATTTTGGATGGGGACACAGCCAAACCATATTAGACACTACAAACTGGCAGTGAATCTCTGGAATATACCATGCTCATTTCTGACTATCTTTGCTTGTGCTGTTCCTATTCTCCTTTCCTGATCTAGCCAAATCATTCATGTCTGTTTTCCTCTCACATTTTCTGCCTCCTTTCACCCATCTTCTTTTTCCTTCTGTTTCTCAACCTCACCTGCCCAATTGTCTCCCCTTCCAGAACCCCTGTAGACCTGAAGTATGAATCACTAATTAAGCGGCAACAGTCATGACTTATGGCCACTCACTGAAACATAACTGTTTTGTGGGTGTAATTCTTATGTTCCCTACCTGTATAGTAAGCACTTGTATTTTCAGACTGGGTCTCCTACTCTTCTTGTTTACTTCATGGAAGCCAGGGGTGGCGCTTTATGTGTAATTTGTTGTTGTTGTTGTTGTTTTTTGTTTTTGAGAGGGAGTCTCGCTCTGTCGCCCAGGCTGGAGTGCAGTGGCCGGATCTCAGCTCACTCCCAGCTCCGCCTCCCGGGTTTACGCCATTCTCCTGCCTCAACTACAGGCACCCGCCACCTCGCCCGGCTAGTTTTTTGTATTTTTTTAGTAGAGACAGGGTTTCACCGTGTTAGCCAGGATGGTCTCGATCTTCTGATCTCGTGATCCGCCTGTCTCGGCCTCCCAAAGTGCTGGGATTACAGGCTTGAGACACCGCGCCCGGCCCAGAGGTTCTTATTATGTGTCAGTTACTGTGTAAATGCTCAGTATATGTTGTTATTTACTCCTCACAACAGATATTAGTGTTTTCATATTAAATTTCAGGAAACAGACACAATGCTCATTTGCCCAAGACTCAAACTCAGAGGTGTCTGTGTTTTACTTGGTTATTCCTAAATTCTGAGATCAGGGCCTCCCTATGGGCCTGAAGGTTTCTCTTAATGTCTTTTATGAAAGAGAGAGACAGTATATTATAGTATACTAACTATAATGGTTATCAGCAGAGTCAGGAGCAATTTACATATTGTTTCTTTTTCTTCAATTTCCTTGCCTATAAAATGGGGATAATAAGCTTACTGAACAGGATTTTTATGACGATTGAATCAGATATTTCACTGAAAGACTGAGAACAGAATCTGCCACATTGTAATCTCTGTTTACAAGGTTTATATATTATTTCTGTTATTAAATATTTTGAGACAGGATTGTAACCACCTGATGGGTTCTTCCTGCCTGATGCACAAATAAAGATCATGGCATGGTAGCTCACGCCTGTAATCCCAGCACTTTGGGAGGCCGAGGCAGGCGGATCACAAGGTCAGGAGATCAAGACCATCCTGGCTAACACGGTGAAACTCCGTCTCTACTAAAAATACAAAAAGTTAGCCGGGCGTGGTGGCGGGCGCCTGTAGTCCAAGCTACTCAGGAGGCTGAGGCAGGAGAATGGCGTGAATCCAGGAG
>NW_012117977.1:1431558-1460859 GCF_000951035.1 Colobus angolensis palliatus | reverse complement strand
AGGAAAGAATTTAATTGATGCAAGGCTGGCCACACCACGTGGGAGATAGAATTGTTACTCAAATGAATCTTCTTGAGCATTTGGGGGCTAGGGTTTTTCACAGGCAGTTTTAGGGAGGGGGTCAGGGTGGCTAAGCAGTGGGTGCTTGCTGCTGATTGGCTGGGGGTACAATCATAAGGGTGCAGGAATGGTCCTTCTGCCCACTGAATATCTTCTGGGTGGGGCCACAGGAGTGGCTGGCAGATCCAGGTAAAGCCATTGGGGTCAGACAGGCAAAAAAAATCTGAAAAGATATCTCAAAAGGCCAGTCTTAGGTTCTACAATAGTAATGTTATCTGGAGGAGTAATTGGGGAAGTCTTGTGACCTCCAGAACAATAGCTGGCAATCGTTTATGTATATACCTTAGCAGAATTTATCCTCCTAGCCTGCTGGTCTCTCATTAGCTTTACAAAGGCAGTTGAATTTGGGAAAAGGCTATTATCATTTAAAGTATAAACTAAATGTCTCTCAAGGTTAGCTTGGCCTAACCCAGGAGTAATTAGGGGCAGCTTGAAGGCCAAAGGCAAGATGGGACTTTGGCGTGATCAGATCTCTTTCACTGCTGTAATTTTCTCACTGTTATAATTTTTGCAAAGGCCATTTCAGCCTCACTCTGTTGAGAGAGAGGACTAGCTGGATTTCCTAGGTGGACTGAGAATCCCTAAGCTAGCTGGGAAGGTGACCGCTTCCACCTTTAAACATGGGGCTTGCAACTTAGCTCACAAATGGCCAATCAGATAGTAAGGAGAGCTCACTAAAATGCTAATTAGGCAACAACAGGAGGTAAAGAAATAACCAATCATCTGTTGCCTGAGAGCACAGTGGGAGGGACAAGGATCAGGATATAAACCCAGGCATTAGAGCCAGCAATGGCAACCCCCTTTGGGTCCCCTCCCCTTATATGGGAGCTCTGTTTTCACTCTATTTCACTCTATTAAATCTTGCAACTGCACTCTTCTGGTCTGCGTTTTGTTACGGCTGGAGCTGAGCTTTTGCTTGCTGTCCACCACTGCTGTTTGCCGCCATTGCAGACCCGCCACTGACTTCCATCCCTCTGGATCCAGCAGGGTTTCTACTGTGCTCCTGATCCAGCGAGGCACCCATTGCCACTCCCGATTGAGCTAAAGGCTTGCCATTGTTCCTGCATGGCTAAGTGCCTGGGTTCGTCCCAATCGAGCTGAACACTAGTCACTGGGTTCCACGGTTCTCTTTCATAACCTACGGCTTCTAATAGAGCTATAACACTCACTGCATGGCCCAAGATTACATTCCTTGGAATCTGTGAGGCCAAGAACCCCAGGTCAGAGAACACGAGGCTTGCCACCATCTTGGAAGCGGCCCGCCACCATCTTGGGAGCTCTGGGAGCAAGGACCCCCTGGTAACACTGTCACCCAGGCTGGAGTGCAGTGGTGCAATCACAGCTCACTGCAGCCTCAACCTCCTGGGCTCAAGTACTCCTCCTGCCTTAGCCTCCCAAGTAGCTGGGACCACAGGCATACACCACTACACCCAGCTAATTTTTTTATTATTTATAGAGACTGGTTCTTCCTATGTTGTCCAGGCTGGTCTCGAACTCCTGACCTCAAGTGATCCTCCTGCCTCAGCCTCCCAAAGTGCTGAGATTACAGGTGTGAGCCACCATGTTCAGTCTACTATTATTTTAATAGTAGTATAAATGGTGTTGTTTTAAATGTCCTTAATTAGTGACATGAAAAAGATAATAACCTATGTCAGGACCCAATTTTATTAACTTTATTAGTCCCTGACATCTCCAAGTATCAGAAGCCCTGCCTTTAACCACTATGCTTTGTATATGGAGTAGTTTCCCACCTTAAGACAATTGGTCTCAATTGCAACACAGAAAGGGAAGTGCTTCGTTAAATGTCCTCTCTATCCAGGAAGAAATACTAAGCTTGCTGCCTGGAAAACACTACACAAATCTAGGACCCATATGTAAAGATCATGCTGCTGAGATGGCATGGAGGGGTAAGGGCACTGGGGTGGGAGGAAGTATAACTGCCCAAGGGGTTTACCTTGCCCACTGCCTAGGCAGAGCTGATTTATAAAGACAGGGGAATTGCAATAGCGAAAGAGTAATTCATGTAGAGCCGACTGTACAGGAGACTGGAGTTTTATTATTGCTTAAATCAGTCTTCCTGAGCATTCAGGGAGCAGAGTTTTTAAGGATAACTTGGTGGTTGGGGGGAAGCCAATGAGCCAGGAGTGCTGATTGGTCAGAGATGAAATCATAGCAAGTTGAAGCTGTCTTCTTGCGCTGAGTCAGTTCCTAGGTGGGGGCCACAAGATCAGATGAGCCAGTTTATCCATTTGGGTGGTGCCAGCTGATCCATCAAGTGCAGGGTTTGCAAAATATCTCAAGCACTGATCTTAGGAGCAGTTTAGGAAGGGTTAGAATCTTGTAGCCTCCAGCTGCATGACTCCTAAACTATAATGTCCAATCTTGTGGCCAATGTTAGTCCTACAAAGGCAATCTAGTCCCCAGGCAAGAAGGAAGTTTGCTTTGGGAAAGGCTATTACCATCTTTGTTTAAACTATAAGTTTTTTCCAAGGTTAGTTGGGCCTATGCCCAGGAATGAACAAGGACAGTTTGGAGGTTAGAAGCAAAATGGAGTTGGTTAAGTTAAATCTCTCTCACTGTCTTAGTCATAATTTTGCAAAGGCAGTTTCAGAAGTATAGGAGGCAGTGTGGCTTAATAGGAGGAACAGAGACTCTCAATGCAGACAGAGGGTTTCAAATCACAGATCTGCTACTTACTGGATTTGTGACTTTAGGCAGGTTGTTTTAGCTTTCTGAGCCTCATCTGTACAATGGAATTTTCATGGTAGTTAGTTCATAGGGCTGAAAAGAAGATGAAATGAAAAGATTCAAGTAGAACACTCAGAACAAGGTCCGCCTGTGTGGACGGAGGGAGAGGGAAACAAAGAACAAAGGTGACTAAGATGGCGTACTTCCGGGTTCTTCATCACCAACTTTCCCGCGCCCGGGGAAAGCACAGGTCAACTGCGCAGGCGCAGCATGACGTCCGACCGAGGAAACCGAAACCTACCTGGCCGCGCCCACCGCACGGCCCTCGACCCGCCCACATCCCGCCTACCGCCCTCCCACTCCCAGGCCCAAGACATAAAAGCCACTCCCGGCAGGCGCGCGGCGTGAACTTCCTCAGCCCCTCCTCATACGCAGACCTAGGAACCTCGCCTGAGAACGCCGGAGCGACTTCCTTGGCCTCCACCGCTGGAGACCGGTGAACCTCGCCTCCTCTCTCTATACATTGGCTACGTAATAAAGTCTCCTTTTTATCTTGCCTACTTGCCTTTTCCTGTGGCGCCGGCTCTGGTGGTTGCATAAAACAAATCAGGTGGTGCCAAACCCGGGAGGAGACCCCTCCTCCGGGCCCCCCAAGGTCCGAGGAGCCTCCTTCCATGCCGCGGACGGACCAGGACCTAGACATCGCTTTCCACACCTCCAAGCCTCCTAGGAGTGAGGAGGTGCTTCCCTCTCATACTCCTTGGCCAGAAGTCCTGCGCAGGCCCAAGGCTTTTTGGTCACCAGGTGCCACAGGAGAGTTCCCAAAGGTAGAGACGTCTGCCCAAAGGAACTCCATTCTGTTCCGTGTGAGACCCGTCCAGGACGGAGACGTCCACCTGGAGGTAATCTCCATTCCGGCTCCAGGAGCCTCCCACAGGTCTCTAGTGGCTCCAAAGGACGCTTTGTAGCCAGGTAGAGTTCGGTTTCCGTTTCCGCCTGTAGGCGAGAGGAAGGCAATGGGAAACCCCCCAATCCAAAATACCTAGAGACTCCCCTTTAGGGTGTCTTCTAAAAAATCTCAAAACTTTACAATTAGAACAAGATCTTAGGCGAAAGCAACTGGTGTTCCTCTCCACTGTGGCATGGCCACAATATAAATTAGACAACCAGTCTCAATGGCCGCCTGAAGGCACCCTAGACTGTAACATTTTAATCGACCTCAGTAATTTCTGCCAGCGCTTAAGCAAGTAGTCTAAAATAAATTATATATAAAAGTTTTAAGACTTGCGTTCTCGACCAGACTTGTGTAGCCAATGTTCCTTGGCCCAAGTCAAATTGGCTAAGGCGCGGACCTAGCAAAGTCAGAAAAGAGTCATCTTTCTGTCTGACTCACCTGTGTCAGCTTCCCCCCACTTCCACTCCCGCCATATACTCCACCTCCCCTCCCGCTTCCGCTGTAGTTCCGCCCTCCTCCTCGGTCCCGCCTACCATTGTTGAGGCTGCCCCTCCTTCCATCCCTTGGCACTTCCGCGTACCCACCTTCCACAATCCCTCTCATTCTTGCCTTATCCGTAGCTGTCTCTTACTCATTCCGCCTTCCTCTTCAGTCTATTCCTGCCCTCCTCTTCCTCGGCTCCTTCCTAACTATTCTGTCATCATTCTATTACCTGCTTCTTATATCTCCTCTAATTATTGTTTTAGACCTTTAGGCACCTAAGGCACTAGGCAAACCAGTGTCTGATCTCCGGCCTAGTCTTAACTAAAACCAAACAATACTCCAGACACTAGGCAAACCGGTGTCCTTACATCTAAACGGCGGCGGACAATACCGTCTCCTAGCAACTACCTGCGCTATGTCACCACTGTTGCCTATCTAATACCAGGTAAAACAATTACTGTTATCTAAATTCTTTTCTCTTTATACTTCCGCTTCTTCTCTATCGGCTACAAAACTCTCCGCTGTTGACTAAGTCAACGTCCTTCTCTCCCCCTTAAAAAACACCAACATGGAGTCCTACTTTATACTTACATTACTACTCTTCTTATACACTCCAACCACCGGCAGACTAAAAGGAGGACTCTACGGAGATCCTATTTAAGATTCATATCCGACTGCCACCCTCTTAATAAAAAGGACACTTGTCCAACAAAAATCCCTCCCTAAAAATATACAAGCCCTACAAAATTTAACCTTAGCCATATAATCACAGGAACAGGCCCTACAAGACCAACTACACCCCCCCCCATAAAGACCCCTTCTCATAGTTAAAGCTTGTCCATCAAGGGTTAAACCTAACACAGGCAGCTCACGTAACAAATCTCTCCCAGTGTTTCCTCTGTGCAGCCCTTGAAAGAGCCCCCTTAGTGGCAGTCCCCTTACCTACTGCTTTCAAGGCTACAACTAACTCTACAGGCACCTCCCAAAAACCGTTCTTACTCCAAGTCCCACTATACCAAAACCCAGAAAATCTAATCCTTCCTTTCTGCTACTCTGCCCCAAACTCCTCCTGGTGTAAGCACACCCAATCGCCCAATAAGACCCAGACAGCCCCCGTTGGAGGTTATTTCTGGTGTAATAAAACCCTCTTGCAGGTCCTTAACCCTACATCCATCCGCCAATCCCTCTGCGTCCCAGTGTCCCTAGTACCTAGCTTAACTCTGTATAGCAAAGCAGAAGTGGCTGAACTCACCCTACAATTTAACTCTCCTCCTAATAATCTCCAAAAACGGGCCATCTTCCTTCCCTTAGTCATTGGAATTTCTCTAGCCTCCTCTTTAGTGGCATCAGGGCTTGGAACTGGGGCACTCGCCCATTCTGTACAATCTACTCGATCTCTAACTGCCCAAATTCAAGAAGCCATAGAGGCTTCGGCTGAAAGTCTAGCCTCTTTACAATGCCAAATCACTTCAGTAGCTCAGGTGGCAGCACAGAATAGGAGAGCACTAGATCTTCTTACAGCTGAGAAAGGAGGAACATGTCTTTTCTTAGGAGAAGAATGTTGCTATTACATAAATGAGTCAGGCCTGGTTGATACAAACATCCAAACCCTAAACAGAATTAAAACAGAACTAAAAAACTTCAACACCCCCCTAACCCCAGGCCCACCCATATAGGTGCTACCAGTAATACAACAAATGCTCCCCTTCCTCATTCCTATATTAATCCTCTGTCTTATCCTATGCTTTGCCCCCATTTTAATCAAATTTCTCCGAGCCAAAGTTCAAGAGATCACCTGTGTCACCTTCAGCCAGATGCTCCTACATCCCTACGTCCAGGTGCCAACCATAGACCCTCATGACAACGCCCCCTGAGAGCAGGAAGCAGCTGGACAGACAACACCCCCAATCATCATAATCAATAGAAGGTTGGACTGTCTGGACGGAGGGAGAGGGAAACAAAGAACAAAGGTGACTAAGATGGCGTACTTCCGGGTTCTTCATCACCAACTTTCCTGCGCCCGGGGAAGGCACAGGTCAACTGCGCAGGCGCAGCATGACGTCCGACCGAGGAAACCGAAACCTACCTGGCTGCGCCCACCGCACGGCCCTTGACCCGCCCGCATCCCACCTACCACCCCCCAACTCCCAGGCCCAAGACATAAAAGCCGCTCCCGGCAGGCGCACGACGTGAACTTCCTCAGCCCTTCCTCATACGCAGACCTAGGAACCTCGCCTGAGAACGCCGGAGTGACTTCCTCAGCCTCCACCGCCGGAGACTGGTGAACCTTGCCTTCTCTTTCTATACATTGGCTGCGTAATAAAGTCTCCTTTTTATCTTGCCTACTTGCCTTTTCCTCTGGCGCCGGCTCTGGTAGTCGCATAAAACAAATCACCGCCATGCTGTAGGTGTTTAATAAACATTATCTTCCACAATGATGATGATTAAGGGACTAAATTTCATGTGCGTCCATGTGAAGAAACCACCAAACAGGCTTTGTGTGAGCAACAAGGCTGTTTATTTCACCTGATGCAGGTGGGCTGAGTCTGAAAGAGAGTCAGCAAAGGGAGATGGGGTGGGGCCGTTTTATAGGATTTGGGTAGGTAGTGGAAAATTACAGTCAAAGGTGGTGGTTCTCTTGCGGGCAGGGGCGGGGGTCACAAAGTGTTTGGTGGGGAAGCTTCTGAGCCAGGAGAAGGAATTTCACGAGGTTAATGGCTCAGTTAAGGCGGGGCAGGAACAAATCACAATGGTGGAATGTCATCAGTTAAGGCAGGAACAAGCCATTTTCACTTCTTTTGTGATTCTTCACTTGCTTCAGGCCATCTGGATGTATACATGCAGGTCACAGGGGATACGACGGCTTAGCCTGAGCTCAGAGGCCTGACATTCCTGCCTTCTTATATTAATAAGAAAAATAACATAAAATAATATTGAAGTGTTGGGGCAGCGAAAATGTTTGGTGGGGTGGCGTGGAGAGATAATGGGCAATGTTTCTCAGGGCTGCTTTGAGCGGGATTAGAGGCAGCATGGGAACCTAGAGTGGGAGAGATTAAGCTGAAGGAAGATTTTGTGGTAAGGGGTGATATTGTGGGGCTGTTAAAAGGAGCATTTGTCATATAGAACGATTGGTGATGGCCTGAATGCAGTTTTGTATGAATTGAGAAACTAAATGGAAGACACAAGGTCTGAATAAAGAGGAGAAAAACAGGTATTAAATGACTAAGAATTGGGAAGACCCAGGACATCCAATTAGAGAGTGCTCAAGGGGGTTCAGCATAATTACTTGCTTCGTTGGTGAGTGTTGGGGCTCTATCCTTGACAGAGTCCTCCTTTTTAAGTTGGAGGCTGAGCTTTGTGAGGTGTATTTAAAAGACCATTAGTCCGTTCTACCTTTCCTGAAGATTGAGGATGGTAAGGGGTATGAAGGTTTCACTGAATACCAAGAGCCTGAGAAACTGCTTGGGTGATTTGACTAGTAAAGGCTGGTCTGTTATTGGACTGTATAGAGGTGGGAAAGCCAAACTGAGGAATTACATCTTACAGAAGGGAAGAAATAACCACGGTGGCCTTTTCAGACCCTGCGGGAAAGGCCTCTACCCATCCAGTGAAAGTGTCTACCCAGACCAAGAGGAATTTTAGTTTCCTGACTCAGGGCATGTGAGTAAAATCAATTTGTCAGTCCTGGGCAGGGGTGAATCCCCGAGCTTGATGTGTAGGGAAGGGAGGAGGCCTGAACAATCCCTGAGTAGTAGAATAGCAGATGGAACACTGAGAAGTGATTTTCTTGAGGATAGATTTCCACGATGGAAAGGAAATGAGAGGTTCTAAGAGGTGGGCTAGCGGCTTGTAACCTACATGGAAGAGGTTATGAAATGACAACAGAATAGAATGGGCCTGTGAGGCTGGAAGGAGATATTTTCCCTGGTCTAAGAACCATTTGCCTTGTGTGGGAAGAGATTGATAGGTGGAAGTTTCAGTAGGGGAGTAGGTGGGAGTGACCAATGAAAAGGAGAAAAACTGGCTGTGAGGGACAGAAGTTGGAATGCTAGCTGCTTCTTTAGCTACCTTGTCAGCATAAGTGTGGCCCTGAGCAATGGGATCTGATGCCTTTTGATGGCCCTTGCTGTGAATGACTCCAGCTTCCTTGGCAAGTAAAGTGGCCTTGAGAAGAGTTTTTATTAAGGATGGAGGACCCTTGCGTAGTGAGGAAAACGCTTTCTGCCCATATAACAGCATGGTGGTGCAGGATATGGAAGGCATATTTAGAGTCAGTATAAATATTGATGCGTAGTGCTTTTGCAAGAGTAAGGGCTCAAGTTAAGGCTATGAGTTCGGCTTGCTGAGAGGTAGCGGATGGGGGGCAGAGCAGTAGCCTCAATTATAGATGTAGAAGATACTACAGCATAGCCTGCCTTTGCTGGTGAGGGGCGATTAGGCCTGGTGGAACTGCAATCAGTAAACCAAGTGTGATCAGGATGAGGAACAGGAAAGAAAGTAATATGGGGAAATGGAGTGAATGGCAGGTGGATCAGAGAGATACAGTCATGGGGGTCAGGTGTGGTATCCGGAATAATGTGGGAGGCCGGATGGAAGTCTGGTCCAGGAACAATGGTAACTGTGGGAGACTCAACAAAGAGTGAGTATAGCTGAAGGAGTTGGGGAGCAGAAAGTATATGTGTCAGGTGGGAGGAAGAAAATAGATTTTAGAAGTTATGAGAACTGTAGAGAGTGAGTTGAGCATAGTTTGTGATTTTTAGGGCCTCTAAAAGTATTAGGGCGGCGGCAAGCCACTGCACAGAGACATGATGGCCAGCCTAAAACAGTAAGGTCAAGTTGTTTGAACAAAAAGGCTATAGGGGGCGCAGTCCCAGTCCTTGTGTAAGAATTCTGACTGCACAGCCCTGCACTTTGGCTGTGTGTAATGAAAAGGGTTGGGATGAATCAGGGAGAGCTAGCATGGGAGCAGTCTCTAAAGCTGTCTTCAAGGATCAGAAAGAGGAGTGGGGAAAGGATTTAGGATCTATGGGGTCAGCTAGGTTTTCTTTTGTGAGTTTATATAATGGTTTTGTTAGGATGGCAAAACCAGGTATCCAAAGGCAAAAGTATCCAACCATGCCCAGGAAGGAAAGGAGTTGTTTTGTAGAAGGGGTTGGGGTTTGAGGGATCAGGCAGACATGACTGGCAGGGAGAGCATGTGTGTTTTTATGAAGAATTATACTGAGGTAGGTAACAGATGGAGAAGAAATTTGAGCTTTGGAGGGGGATACCTGATAACCCTTGGAGAATAAATGTTGAAGGAGCAGGAGGGTGTCTTGTTGAGAAGATTCAAAGGAAGTGCTACAAAGTAGAAGGTCATCAATATATTGAATAAGGTGAGAAGTGGAGGGGTGGAAAGAAAGTAAATCATGAGAAAGAGCTTGGCTGAAGTAATGAGGGCTGTCCCTGAAGCCTTGCAGCAATACAGTCCAGGTAAGCTGCTGGGAATGATGGGTGTCAGGGTCAGTCCAGGTATAGTGAAAAAAGCATCTCTAAGATCAAGAACGGAATAGTGAGTTGTGGAGGAAGGTATTGAGGACAAAAGAGTATATGGGTTGGGCACCACAGGGTGGACTGGCAAAACAATTTGGTTGATAAGGCACAGGTCCTGAACTAACCTGTAAGACTTGTCTGGTTTTTGAACAGATAAAATGGGAGAATTGTAAGGAGAGTTTATAGGTTTTAGAAGCCCATGCTGTAACAGGCAAGTGATAACAGGCTATAATCCCCTTAAAGCCTGTTGTGGGATGGGATACTGGCATTGAGCGGGGCAAGGGTTATTAGATTTTAATGGGATAGTAATGGGCATTTGATCAGCTGCCAGGGAGGGAGTGGAGGTGTCCCATACTTGTGGGTTAAGGTGGGGGGATATGAGAGGAAGACGTGAAGGAGGCTTTGGTTTGGGAAGAAGGGTGGCAATGAGATGTGGCTGTAGTCCAGGAATAATCTGGGAAGCAGATACTTTGGTTAAAATGTCTCAGCCTAATAAGGGAACTGGGCAGGTGGGGATAACTAAAAAGGAGTGCATAAAAGAATGTTGTCCAAGTTGGCACCAGAGTGGGGGAGTTTTAAGGGGTTTTGAAGCTTGGCCGTCAATACCCACAACAGTTATGGGGGCAAGGGAAACAGGCCCTTGAAAAGAAGGTAATGTGGAGTGGGTAGCCCCCATGTCGATTAAACAGGGGACAGACTTACCCTCCACTGTAAGAGTTACCCAAAGCTTGGCGTCTGTGATAGTCCAGGGGGCTTCTGAAGCAATCGGGCAGTGTCAGTCTTCAACTGCTAAGCTGAGGAGATCTGGGAAGGAGCCAGCCAAGGAATGCTGGGTTTGGGCTCCAGGGGCTTTGGGAGCGGTGGCGATGTGAGTTGCACCTCCAGTGGGGACCCGCACAGACAGGGCATGGCTTAGGAGGAATCCCGGGCTGCGGGCATTCTGAGGCCCAGTGGCCAGGCTTTTGGTATTTGAAGCAAGGTCCATGGGGATGTTTTGAAGGAGCCCCTGGGAGCTGTGGCTTGGATGTTCTGAAGTTTTCATATGCTGGAGACGTGGTTGTGGGCTGTCTTATAGTGGAGGCAAGTAGCTGTAACTCAGAGATGCATTGTCGCTTGGCTGCCTCTTCTCTATTATTGTACACCTTGAAGGCGAGGTTAATTAAGTCCTGTTGTGGGGTTTGAGGGCTGAAATCTAACTTTTGGAGTTTTTTCCTAATGTCAGGAGCAGATTGGGTGATAAAATGCATATTAAGAATAAGGTGGCCTCTGGCCCCTCTGGGTCTAGGGTGGTAAAGCATCTAAGGGTTGCTGCCAAGCAGGCCATGAACTGGGCTGGGTTTTCATCTTTACCTTAGGTAGTTTCTTTAAGCTTGTCATAATTAACAGCTTTGTTAGCTGCCTTTTAAAGCCCTTCAACTAGGCAGGAAACCATGTAATCTCACTTAGCTATACCTGGGGAATCTGCCTGATCGTTCCATTGGGAATCCTCTCGGGGAACTGCTCTAATGCCTTCCTGGAGGTCTGGCTCATGGAGCCAGTGGTTGTCAGCGTGAGATTGGGCTAGAGAAAACTCTTTCCTGTTCATCTGGGGAGAGGGTAGAAGTTAGGATGACATTTAAGTCACTCCAGGTTAAATTGTAGGACAGAGTTAGGTATTGGAATTCCTGTATATATTTAGTGGGGTCTGATGAGAAAGAGCCTAAACGCTGGCTGATTTGGGAAAGGTCTGAGAGAGAAAAAGGCACATGTAACCTGACCATGCTTTCAGCTCCAGCCACCTCTCTAAGAGGAAACTGTTGGGCAGGTGGGAGAGGTAGTCACAGAATGAAACTGTAAACCAGACCAGGTGTGAGGAGGGGAGGTAATAGAAGGGTTATAGGGTGGGTGAGCAGAGGCTGAAGAAGAGTTGGAGCCTGATTCAGCCTGGAGGGGAGCGACCTGAGGAGGAGCAGTCTGGGGAGGAGGTGAGAGGTCAGATGGGTCAATAGAAAAGGAAGATTCACAAGACTTAGCAATGCTTGGGGTTAGGACTGAAGGGACAGGCAGTAGGGAAAGAAGGAGGATTTGGGACAAGTCGCATTGGGAACAGAGACTAGGGAGGGAATGAAGTATGAAAAATGCCTAGACATAAGGCACCTCAGACCATTTGCCCATTTTTTGACAAAAATTATCTAAATTGTGTAGGATGGAGAAATCAAAAGTGCCGTTTTCTGGCCATTTAGAACCATGGTTGAGTTTGTATTGGGGCCAAATAGTGTTGCAGAAGAAAATAAGACACTTAGATTTTAGGTCAGGCAAGAGTTGAAGAGGTTTTAAGTTCTTGAGAACGCAGGCTAAGGGAGAAGAAGGAGGAATGGAGGGTGGAAGGTTGCCCATAGTGAAGGAGGCAACTTTAAAGAGAAGGGTAGAGATACGGAGAAGGGGGTGGGGAGCAGCTCTGGGCTGCAATGTGAGTAAGCAGCCAAAGCAGGTGTCCCCACAACTGACTTGCCACCAAGGGAATGTGGGTGAATGACCAAGGCAGGCGTCCCTGCAGTGATCAGACACCAATGGAATGTGGGTGAATAATCAGGCAGGTGCCCCTGCAGTGATTAACCACCAAGGGAAGACTGTCTTCCGGAGTCCGTGACCAGTGCCAGAGTTTTGGGTCCACGGATAAAATGTGTCTCCTTTGTCTCTACTAGAGACGAAAAAGAACTGGAATTGGAAGGACAGGGAGATTGAAGGGTAGTGAGAGAGGCTGGAGAAGAGAGTGAAAAGACCGCTTACCCAATTTGAAATTGGTGAGATGTTCCTTATGCTGGTTGGTCTGAGGACCTGAGGTCATAGGTGGATCTCTTCACAGAGTGAGGGTGAGGTCAAGGGACTGGTCTCCCGAAAGAGTCCCTCTGACTCGGGTCTTCAGCACCAAATGTCACACGCGTCCGTGTGAAGAGACCATTAAACAGGCTTTGTTGTTTATTTCACCTGGGTGCAGGCAGGCTGAGTCCAAAAAGAGAGTCAGCAAAGGGAGACAGGGGTGGGACTGTTTTACAGGATTTGGGTAGGTAGTGGAAAATTACAATCCAAGGGGGTTTTTCTCTTACGGACAGGGGCAGGAGTCACAAGGTGCTCAGTGGAGGAGGTTTTGAGCCAGGAGAAAGAATTTCACAAGGTTAATCACTCAGTTCAGGTGGGGCAGGAACAAATCATAATGGTGGAGTGTCATTAGTTAAGGCAGGAACTGGCCATTTTCACTTCTTTTGTGATTCTTCACTTTCTTCAGGCCATCTGGACATATATATACGTACAGATCACAGGGGACATGATGGCTTAGCTTGGACTCAGAGGCCTGACACTAACCATAACAGATAGAATTGAAAAAGCAGAGGAACCAAAAAGAGCCCACCACTCTCCTGAGCTGGGAGAATTTGCCCAGTATTCCAAGGATAGGTGTGTCCTAAGCTTTCACTAGGTGGGGTCAATGCCCAGCAGCTGAGCCAGAAGGAAGATTTGGGCAGACACTGTCACTGGTGAACACGTAAGCTCCAGAGCTAGAATACTACTGATGATGGTGACTGGCTTTGGTTCTTCTGTCTGGTCTGACACCCAGAAAGCCCATCAGACTCACTGCTATGAACCTTCTAGTGCCACAGCAGGCCAGAAACCACAGCCCTGCCTCCCCTTCTCCTGAGTGCCCTGTGTGGGTGTGGTGGGGGCAAGGGTGGATTCAGTATTTCTGTAATGGAAACTAGAAATACCCAGCCCCACGGTAGCTGCATTCCAAAGGGGTGGAGCTCTGACTTCCTTTGTTTCATGCTTTTAGAGACAATGACAGCAAGACCTCTCATAGGAAGTGCTAGGACCACTGGAGAGAGTGAATTCAACTCTTGGCCAAAAACCTATGGGTGATCTTTCAGGCCTCGCTATAGGCAATTACGAAAGCTTTAGCTGGCAGGAGTCATGGGGGGATGTGCCCTCCCCACATCAGACTTGATGCACAGCCAGTGCATTGCAGGCTGTGAATGGAGTTGCAGTCAAAGACTCAGACATCCCTAATTGATCATGCTGTCACACATGTCTGCATTCCTAGACCAGATGCCTCCATTTGGAGTCCACCTTCTCAGGAGCCTTTGGCAGAGGCCTTTCTCAAGCACCTGGGCTAATACCTCTTTTTGCCATGGTGGGAGTTGGGGGGTGCCTAAAAATATTTTTTTCTCCACGCTGACTCAGTACTCAGTACTTTTCTACTCCTAGCCCTTCCCCGTCACCTCCTCCTGCCCCTGGGTTCATAAAATGGCAGAAGCCTTTTGTTCAGGGCTCCCTTAACAGTGAGATGATGATGCCCTGCATCTGTGCTAATCCATCAGACCCCTGTTGGAGCCACTCCATGTGGTAAAATGGAATAATGGAGGAGTTGGTACTTTCTCTGGTTCAGTCCCTTCCTTATACTATCAAAGGAAGTGATTAAAGCCTGACTGTAACTTTTATTTTGACTTATCTTAATCAACTACTCTGACACCCAGCAGCTCAGCTCTCTCTAGTTCAGCGGAGCTCTTGAAAAATTGGAATGGCAAGCTGGGTAGTTGATTATGAATAATGCCGTTTTTGAAGAGCAAAGAGCCTGAAAATTTCATGGGGCAATTCACCAATGATGGGTGTAAGCAGACCTTGCACAGGGCACTCCTGGAGGATGCTAATGGATCATTTGCCAGAGTCAGAGGGTCTGACCGGAGTCAGAGGGTGAGTCCTGGGAAGTACTAGCAGACCTCACGTGGCACTTCACCAGCCATGCCAATGGGTCTCAGGAATTGCTATTGTAAGTCACAGGGTATACTTGGAGGATGATAGAAAATGGTTCATAAAAGCTTTTGGTTCCAAGGTAACCATCGGTCCTCCTGTTTATCCCCATCACCTCGGCTGAGATAAACTAGTGGATCAAATTAGAGATCCAGAAGAGGGGCTCTAAGAAGCCACAGAAACAATTCCCTGGACACTGTTCTCTGATGATGGGTCCAGAAGTCATTGGAGACCCTGCAAACTGACTTGTACCCCAAAACTATTCCTAGATCTAAGCAGTTCCCTGGGGCTGATGGACAACATGCCATGCAGCATGTTACTGAGACTCATGCTTCTAATAAAAATAATGTAGAGCTCTTTAGAATCACTTTGTCCAGTGATCTCACTAGATAGGGTCAGTGCCCAGCAGCCAAGCCAGAAGGAAGACTTGCTTAGAGGAAGAAACCATAGAGACTTGGCTAGTTTGCTTCCATTATGAAAAAGATAATCTTGTTAAATAAACTTCATAAAGGAAAGTGGCTCCTTGAGGGGTACATCACTACAGACCCCCTCCTCCATAGTGCCTTGATAGTGGCCACTTTCTCTGAGGAGGAGGAGCAAGGTGGGGAGATGAGACTGTATGTATACCAACGACCATCTCATTCCTCAGCTGGGTACTATTTGGTCTCTGACAGATTTGGTCCACACATCATGAGTACCTAGTTACTGAAATACGTGTCTCAACCACTTTCGCAGAGGTTATGGAGGTCCTGCAGCCCTCCTGGTGGTTTCTTGGGTCTAGTATGAGGGAGTGGGAACAGTAGATGAGAAGATAGGTTTGTTCGTGCTGCTCCTGCTTGTTGTCAGGCCCAATTAAGCCACCTCCTGAGGTCAAGTCCATCAATCTTCTATGTGATCCAGATCTTAACTGAGAAATTCTCAGGAACAGAAAAAGTGGCTTCTGATAAAATAGCAAAATTTGACCCCTCCCCTCCAAAAAAGGAGCATAAAAATAGTACTTGAGTGCCCTCTTCTGGACTATCTGGGCAAGGGCCTTCCCAAAGAGATCTCTGAGTCTGATTACTCAATAATGGAACCAGGAAAGCAGATTGATGGGCTCCCCACTAAGAAACTCAAGGCCAAGTACCAGGCCATGGGAATTTGATAAGTGGTCCCACTAGAGTCTGCACAGTGATGGCATTCCACCTCTCCTGGTGGATTTGGAGACAAATCAGAGATCCTGAGCAACTTTTGCTCTGACACTCAGCTTTCAAATATAAATAAGATTAGGGGTTACAAACAAAGATCCAAAGATTAGGGGTTATAAACAAGATCCTTCTGTACCCAGGCGACCCAGAGGCCCTATGCCAAGGTTAGAGTTCAATTGAAAAGTGGAGAGGAATTGCACTTCTTAGCCCTTTTAGATACCAGTACACAGGTGACTGTGATCCCCACAAACCCTTGCATCAAGATGAGGAGAAAACAGATAGTATTCTCTGATTTTGGGCTCCTACTAACCTCCATTGTCATGGCCCCACTACTGAATGAAATATTGGTACTGATGTGTTTTCCATGTGTACCCCTACTTGCCTTTGCCCCCAAACCCTGACAGGAATTGCAATTGTTATGGCCATCTTAGTGGGAAATATAGAAGACCATGGACCACCTGATGACCAACACCTAATACTGTTGTTTCCCAAAAAACAATATCAGCTGTCTAGGGGACAAAAAAAAAAAAAATAATTACCATCATTGCTGAGCTTAAGGAAGCCAAAGTGTTTCATGGGACTATTTCTCCATTCAATAACCCCATCTGGCCTGTGCACAAGACCTTGGTTTCTTGGAGACTTACCATTGATTACAGGCAGCTCAGTGCATAATACCACATTTGGCACCAGTAGTACCTGACATTGTGACTATTACAAAGGCCCAAAACAGAGAGAACTTGGTGTGCAGCAATTGATACTGTAAATGCATATCAAATTGTAGTCCCCAGTGTTGGAGATGGGGCCTGGTGGGAGGTGATTAGATCATAGGGGCAGATTTCCCCTTTGGTTTTGTTCTAATGATAGTGAGTAATCATGAGATCTGGCTGTTTAAAAGTGTAGCATTGGCTGGGCATGGTGGCTCACGCCTGTAATCCCAGCACTTTGGGAGGCCAAAGCAGGCAGATCACGAGGTCAGGAGTTCGAGAACAGCCTGACCAACATGGTGAAACCCTGTCTCTACTAAAAATACAAAAATTAGCTGGGCATGGTGGTGTGTGCCTGTAATCCCAGCTACTCAGGAGGCTGAGGCAGGAGAATTGCTTGAACCTGGGAGGCGGAGGTTGCAGTGAGCCAAGATGGTGCCACTGCACTCCAGCCTGGGTGACAGAGTGAGATTCCGTCTCAAAAAAAAAGTGTAGCACCTCTCCTGTCTTCCTCCTGCTCTGGCTGTGTGAAGATGTACCTGCTTCCCCTTCTACCATAATTGTAAAGTTTCCTGAAACCTCCAAGTCATGCTTCCTCTACAGCCTGTGTAGCTGAGTCAATTAAACCTCTTTATAAATTACCCAGTCTCAGGTATTTCTTTATAGCAGTGCAAGAACAAACTAATACAGAGCAATTTCTTAAAACTGCTCCTCCCTGAATCCTCACTCTCACAGCCAGAGACCTAGTTGCCATCTGCAATGGACTTAATTGTGCCCTGCCTCAAATTCCTATGTTGAAGTTGTAATCCTCAATGTGACTGCATTTGTAGATTCAGCTTTTAGGCAATAATTAAGGTTAGAAGAGGTCACAGGGTAGGGTCCTAATCCAATAGAATTGGTTGCCTGATAACCTTATAAGAAGAGGAAGATTGACCAGGCATGGTGGCTCATGCCTGTAATCCCAGCACTTTGGGAGGCTGAGGCGGGTGGATCACCTGAGGTCAGGAGTTTGAGGCCAGCCTGGCCAACGAATATGGTGAAACCCTGTCTCTACTAAAAATACAAAAATTAGCTGGGCATGTTGGCACATCCCTGTAATCTCAGCTACTCAGCAGGCTGAGGTAGGAGAATCACTTGAATCTGGGAGGCGGAGGTTGCATTAGTAAGCCGAGATCATGCCACTGCACTCCAGCCTGGGAGACAGAGCAAGATTCCATCTCAAGAAAAAAAAAGAAAAAAAAAAAATTGAAGATTTTCTCTCTCTCTCCCATTCCTTCTCTCCCTCCCCACTCTTTCTTTCCACTGGAATGTGAAAGGAAAGGCCAGTGAGTACACATAGAGAAGGCAGCCAACTGCAAGCAAGGAAGACGACTCTCACCAGAACCTGAGCACACTGGCATCCTGACCTTAGACTTCCAGCCTCTAGAACTGTAAGAAAATAAATTTGTGTTGTTTAAGCCAGCCAGTCTATGATATTTTGTTGTAGCAGCCCAAACAGACTAAGACGCCATTCTTGATACCTTCTTCTTTCTCAGCCCCACATATAATATGTCAGCATATCCTGTGTGCCCTTCCTTCAAAATATGCTCTGAATCTGGTTACTTACCACTTCCACTGTTGCCACTCATAACCAAACTGCTATCATCAGCTTTTCCCTAAACACCTGCAATAGCTCCTTACTAGGCTCCTGCACTCATGCCTGATTCCCTCCCATCTGTTATCTTCATATTAGCCAAATTAGTCTTCCCTAATCCTACATCAGATCATGTTAGTGATAAAAAATAATACAGTGGCTTTCTACTGTACCCTAGGACTTGATTTAAAATTCTTAGCATGGCCTTCAAAGCTTTGCCTAATCTATCTCCTGCTTAACTCTTCAAACTACTGGAGCCTCTCTTCTCCTCACTCCTCACCATCTAGTCACATGGCCTCTTTTGGAATATATGAAAATATCCCAGCTTGGAATCACTGCCCATCATCTTTCACCTGGCTCATTCTTATTTATCCTTCAGGTTCAGCTTTCATGTCCCTTCCTTGGAGTGGCCTCCCATGACCTACATCCTAAATTAGAAGTCTTTGTATTCTTTCTAGTTTTACCATGTTCTTTACATTGACATACATACCACCAGTTTTGTATTTACTGGTATATTGTCTGGCTCCCCCGTTGGGTGACCAATTTCATGAGAGTAAGGAAAGCATCTGCCTTGTTCACTGACGTTATTACCAGCACCCAGCCTAGGGTTCAACAGGAGTAGGTACTCAGTAAACATGCGTTGAGTGAGTGAATAAATGAATAGACTCTATGAGGTTGATGTTTTTAGTTCCGAGTAGTTTGGTGATTTACTTGCCACACAGCTAGCAAGCAGACATAAATGGGCAAGATCCCAGAATCATAGTTCCAAGGTGAATACATAATCTAAGAGGCTGCTAGGGGGTGAAAAAATGGAAGAGGGCATGGAGTGTGAGACAGGTGAAAAGATTCCAGACCACTGATTCTAGGGAGGTCTTTCTCCGGTGTGTGTTTTGGCGGGCGGAGTACATATTCAATATTCACATTTGTTGAAAAATAGCTTCTGATTTCATAATAAATATATATTGCTGAAAGACTATTCTGGTTGATAAGGATAACAGAAAATACAGCATTTCTTCGCTGAGGGCAGATTTTTTCAGTTTATCGAAAGGAGGCAAGTTAAAAACGTGACTAGGAAACTGCACGAAAGCTTTCTGTCATTCCCCTGACTGGAGCTAAGGCCTCCTGGGGTGCAGGAGACACCAAGGTTTGGGTTGTGCCGCAACTATGCTCATATAGTGGAGAGTAGGTCTTGGGGACACAGCAACTCACAGGCTGCACATTCCCACCCACCCCTCACCCCAGCAAACTGCACATCATTCCACCCCTATCCCACAGACTCCCCTTCACAATTCTCTAATCTGTATATTACCTCTCAGGCTCTACACATGCCCCACGCCAGTCCCCCTCTCCAAGCTCCACTTTACCCCACATCACCCCTCAGACTTCACATTACCTCCTAGAATCACATCATCCCACAAATGGTGAGAAACAGCCATTTGTGAAAAGTGAATTTGGAAGGCTCTGGTCAGGAGAGTTGGGTGCAAAGCCAGAACCCTCAGGCAGAGGCAGCGTGAGGGCCAACTCGACAGCAGAAGGCGCCTGAGAGCCTCTTGGCAAAGGCAATGCAAGGACACGCGCTCCTGTAAGTACAGCCTCCATGCCTGGGTTAATTCCTAGACAGGTAGTGAGCCAGCCGAGCCAGCCACCCACTTTCTAAAAAAAAATCTACTCTTTCTCGTTGCCCTCCTCTGCTCAGCATCATTCACTATGCCTCGAATATTTTAAATGGCCCTATGGATATCTGTAAAACAAAGGCTAGTAGTTCTCATTATTATTATCATTAATCAGATATATAGGTAAAAGGCGATCCTAGGAACGAAGCCAAGACTCTGGAGTAAGGACAGCTAATGAGGATTGTGTTTGAATAGTTTGCTTTTGTTTCTTATTTTGCTTGGGTTGTGACGTGTGTTGTTTCAACATATGGCAAAAACAAACAAACAAACAAACACACTCTGTTAATGTATTGGTCACAAAGTGTCTTTCCGGGAAAAGGCACTTATTTTCCCAGAGTGATTTGACACATTTCTGGTGAAATGCATTAACATTAACGTTCCTTTTTTTTTTTAGTTTTGGACATATGGGTTTAATTACCTGCTAGATTATCAGATGGAAATATGTGGTAGATGGATGTAAACAAGGTGCATAAACTTAGGAGAGAGGCAGAAATTTTTAAACTTTAGGTTTAGACATTCACTAGATTGGACAATTTTTTTTTTAACATTTAAAATAAAACTTTTGGCCACAATAAAACAATTGTATTAAAACTAGTTTCCAGAACTGCCCAAATGACTTTTTAAACATGATTTAAATGTCAAATTTTCTTTGCCAAATCTATCCAAAATACTAATTTTCCTTTTAGAACTTAGTTTATAATTTATATATTAGAGTATTAGAGTGCCCTTAATTGATGTTCACTGGGATACCTTCCTCTGAGCCCTAATGGTTTCTATCTTCCCTTTAAAATGAGTAAGTATCTTTTAATTAAGTTATCATTCTCAAAGATATTCTGGAGCAAAAATCAGGAATTAAACATCTGTAAATTATTCTTCACTTCTGTTATAGTGTAGCAATTTATCTTCTAACCCATAGTAGTCTATAAATTGAGTAAGCCTTAGTTCCTTGTTCTCTTCAGACACAGGTGACTGCAACTCAAAGCAACAGCTGGCTACCGCTTGTCCACTTCTTTATTAACAATTGTAATGGAGATAGATCATTCTTTATCATACAGTTTGAATAGTTTTAGCCTCTGAAGAAGGTCTTCTTTCTCCTGAACCTGCTCCACCAATTTGCCTTTTTCATCGTTTAATCTTTGTTTAGAAAGATTCTCATTCACAAACTCATTTTGGAGAGCACTGCATGACCCAGAGTCAAGTGACTGAGATTCACAGACATTGAAATTCTTTAAAGTATTTTTCAAATTTGTATTTTCTTCAAATTCACTGTCTATGTGTTTAAAACTTTCTTGAAATTCCAAACAGTTTTCCTCTGTGGAAGATGCTGGTTTCTCTGAAAAGTCTGATCGTTTTCTTCATTCTCTACTTTAAGAAGTTTCACCACATTATAACAGGAATTAAATGAAGATCTTGCTTTCCTTAATCTTTCTCTAAGTGTTGCACTCATAGGTTGTTTTCGCGAACTATTTGTATAGGGACATGATGGATTTGCAGAGGTCTGAGGAGTGCTAGGTAAAACCACAGCTGAGTCTGACGGACTTTCCATCTTGAAAATGAAATCTTGGTTTTCCTTCGACTCCGCAGCAGACTCCCAAGGAAGTCCAGGTCTCAGGCATCCCCCTTCCCCTCAGCAGGGTACCTCCCTCCGCCATCCTCAGGGAGAGCAAAAAGCCAGCTTTCCCTTCTTAAAGGACTCATGGGAAGGGAATAATGGAAATAATAACTTCACATGGTGAAGAAAACAGATCAAGTGTGAAGAAACCATTTATCAACATTTAAACCTCCACACACTATTTGTTTTTTTTTTTTTTTTTTGAGACGGAGTCTCGCTCTGTCGCCCAGGCTGGAGTGCAGTGGCCAGACCTCAGCTCACTGCAAGCTCTGCCTCCCGGGTTTACGCCATTCTCCTGCCTCAGCCTCCCGAGTAGCTGGGACTACAGGCGCCCGCCACCCGCCCGGGCGCGGTGGCTCAAGCCTGTAATCCCAGCACTTTGGGAGGCTGAGACGGGCGGATCACGAGGTCAGGAGATCGAGACCATCCTGGCTAACACGGTGAAACCCCGTCTCTACTAAAAATACAAAAACTAGCCGGGCGAGGTGGCGGGCGCCTGTAGTCCCAGCTACTCCGGAGGCTGAGGCAGGAGAATGGCATAAACCCGGGAGGCGGAGCTTGCAGTGAGCTGAGATCGGGCCACTGCACTCCAGCCTGGGCGACAGACCGAGACTCTGCCTCAAAAAAAAAAAAAAAAAAAAAAAGAACTTTGCTAAGAATCAGCTCCATTAAGTCAAAGAATGTTAGAACACAAAGGAACCTGCAAAATTAAATCATGTTCTTATTATATATGTGAAACAGGAGACCCAGAGAGGGTAAGTGACTTGTCCAAGGTCACAGAGCACTTGAGTGCAGTCAGGGCTGATTTCCAGTCTGCAACTCAAAAGAGAAGCAGTGTTTCTCAGTGAAAGAACAGTAGTGTGAGTTTTAAAGATTTTATTCTATTCTTTATTACATGATTATTGTAGGAAAAATTGGGACAAATTTTAAATTACCTAGAATCCTACCACTTCACAATGATCATTGTTAGTATTTTTGCTGTATAATTTTCCAGACTTTTTAATGTATATGAACACTGGTAAATATGTTTACTAAAATTGGATCACACTGTCTGTACATCTCTGTAATATAACTCCTAACAGATGCAAAACTAGCCCACTGAATAGATTAACTTCATCAGTTTAACCAGTCCCTTATTGATAGATAGACAGATAAGCTTTTTCAAATGTTAAACCCTTATAAAAGATGCTGCACTAACCATTCTTGTTCAGACATCTTTTGCTGAAGTGATTTCTCCCTACTGATCAGTGTGAATTTTGTAGGAATGCAGTGATGTAGACTGGATTTGAACTGTAGCTCTGGAACTTACTGTGTGTCTTTACACAAGTCACAACCTTTCTGTGCTCCAGTTTCTTCATCTTTAAGTGGGAATAATCATACTGATAGCCTAGAGGTGTTAAAAGGATTCAATAATACATGTAAAATAGTTGGTTAATACCTAGCATGTAGCAAATCCTAAATAATATTAGTTATTATTATTACCACAATGCTGAAGAAAACTGGCTCTTCAAAATAAAGCCCATGATTTTCTATTACTCTTTAAAAGAGACTAACCAGAATTTCACAAAGAAGGTTTTAGATGCAAAACTTCAGTAGCTACATTAATATTTCCTTTTTTCTAACTTAATCTATGGAGAAGAAAAGTAATAAATTTAAATCATGTGTGGTCTGTTGAGCTAGGTTACTATGTTCTATCTATATGTTCTATCTATATAACTTAATGCCAGTCAAAATTTAAAAGGCATAGCTTTTCATCAAACGTTCTTAGTCTGTTTTCTGTTGCTTATAATAGATATCTAAAACTGTGTAATTTATAAAGAAAAGGAATTTAGTTCATATGGTTATGGAGGCTGAAAAGCCCAAGGTCAAGGGACTGCATCTGGTGAGGACCCTCTAGCTGGTGGGGATTCTCTGCAAACTTCCTAGACAGCACAGAGCATCACAGGGTGAGGGGGCTGAGTATCCTAGCTTGGGTCTCTCTTCCTCTTCTTATGAAGCCGCTAGTACCACTGCCATGATAACACATTAATCTATTGACCCATTAATCCATGGATGGATTAGTCCATTCATGAGGGCAGAGCCTTCATGACCTATCACCTCTTAAAAGCCCCAAGACTCCACCTCTCGATACTGCCACACTGGGGATTAAATTTCAACGTGAGTTTTGGAGGGGACAAATATTCAAACCATAGTCATTTGTAACTAAAGTAAGTAAAAAATCAACTGTTCTGTGATAAATAAAGTTGCTCACCTTTCTTTCCCCTTTGGAAAATGCTCAAAGCACAGCTTACCCCATAAAATAAGCAGAATATCTTTACAGCCATCTGTCCAGCCTCCTGGTGCCTTCAAGCTATTCTCCACTGCTTTTCTGTTTTATCCATGGGCCCCCAGCTATTTCATATTCCTCAGAGGGGTAGGTGAGAGCACAGAAGCCGAAGTTTTCATCTCTGAAACTTTGCTTTTAAACTGAAAAGATATCCATGTGTCACACTGGGATTCATTTCTATCTGAAGCTTTGGAAACAAATCACGACTTTTACCAAAGCCTATACAGTGAATCTAATTTATGTGTCACCTTTATTTCACCAATGGTTGCTTCAAAAATAAGGGAACACTCACCCTCTTTGAAAAGCTGGGTGGAAGGTTCAGTGTTGGATGGCTTATTTCAGAAGTCAGAGGTCAGTGACCAAAATTCACGGTGACCAGAAGCATTCCAAAATGCTGCCAGTAACTCCATGCTTACTGTTTCTTCCTCTTCTGCTCTGCTGAACATTGTGGACATAGACACTCAGGATTGTTGGGGTAGATGATACTGGTTAAATGAGTCCTTCTTGGACACAGCTTTTGTTGAATGTGAGCACCAAACACTGAGAAGTCCTTGTCCATAACTGATGTGCAGAATGACCCATACGTTTTTTGGTTTGGGATTCTTTCTTTTTTCTCTACTGTGTGTTATCCTTTTCTCTAATAGTGACCAGTCACATTCTACTGGTCTGTATTTGTCTCACAGTTGTTGAAGTGGCTTTGCCAACTTAGCTAAGCTAGAAACATAGTTTCCTAGAATTGCCTTCCCAATATGGTTCTGAGACTGGACCAGGAGGAAAATTTGGGCAGGGCTTGGGAAGTGGGAGTGAAGCAACAGATACTATATTCTGAAGTTTGGTAGGACCAGGCACTGTTGCCACTGGCGTACACTGGCACTGATCCACTGGCACACCTTGTTGGTGTGGGGCAGCAGCAGGACCTGCAGCAACTCCAACTCTGACAAGAGCTCCTTCTTCAACTTCTCCAAGTCCTAGGTCAGTTGTGTGTGCATTTCCATCACTATGGATGTCAGCTCTTTCTCTAGGTTGGAGGCAGTAAGAGACAGACGCAGGTTCCAGTAAGTCTTCATGGGATTTAGTTTGTCCTAGATATTCAAGTTAATCCTTGCAGGTTCCAGTTTGTCCTTGCTTTCCCCCACACCACATACACCTCTTCTTCCCAACTGTGGGCCCTGAATATCTACAGTGATTTCAGGCTGCCGTAAGTACAGAGACAATAGCCTTCTATAGATTTCTTCCCCTGTGTAAGGTACATGGATGTTCTTTGGTCAAGAAACAGGCCAAGGTGAATATCCAGGCCTGCATGACTCAGTGAGTTTGGCATGCAGGCACACACCTCCACTTGTTATATAACCTGTTTATGTAAGTTTATACTTCACTCTAAGCCACTATTGTCTGTAAAAGGTATAACTGCCCTGCTAACGTTCTATAGGGGCTCGTGGGACTCCACTTGGCTCAACATGGCTTAACATGGCGGGCACGCTGGTGCCCAGAGAAAGAGAGAGAGCCAAAGCTGTCCGTCTTGCAGACGGACAGGAGGGAGCCAGCACACAGCTTGGCTTGCTCATGCCCAGAGAGAAAGAGTTAAGCTGCTGATCCTGAAGGCAAGGGAGAGCCAGATACACAGCTGTTTTTGGGAGCCACTGGCTCACGCAGCTGAGACAGGGCGAACAGTGTGAGAGCTAGTGTGAGAAAGCTGTTAATAAAAGCTGCTGCTGAATAAAACCATATTCACCTGCCTACGGCCCCCCCAAGTGTTCTTTCTGCTCATCCACCAACTCCCTCTGGACTTCAGCATGGGCTGGACCTGGATCCCGGGACCTGACAATTGGTGATGAGAATGGGATGAGGTGAGTGGGCCCCAGTCCCTGAGGGCTCCTGGGTTGGCTTTGTGGCCACAGCGTGGGCTGTGATACCCGGTGGTGGCTGTGCTGTGAAGATGGGCTCCAGTGGAAACATGGGAGGCAGTGGGTGGGTCTCCTGTGAGTATGGAGAAGGCACTGAAGCACCTGGAAGTGCACAGCACTGAGAAGAAGCATGCCTTTGCTGACAGAGTCAGATGAGTGTTTGTAATTGTGCCGTGGGAAGTTCATGCCCAGTTCTTGTGGGACTCGGTGCAGGGAGGAGGAAGAACCTCCATGGCAGGCTTGCCCGGTCATCCACCACAAAATAGATCATGAGCAGCTACTGGGCCCCACAAGTAGGCCCAGAGACCCCCTGCTGTGGTGGAGCACCCTTCCTTTGGTGCCTGTGCCCCTGCTGAGTTGAGAGAGTTAAGCAAGTAATGTCGGCAGTCGTGCACAGACTTAGTGCAAGTCATTTGGGAGAAAGACCTTGCTGCGCAACCCAGTCCCGCTCAAGCATCCCAGTTCAAAGAGTACCTGCTGCAGTTGGTGGAAGTGTAAAGCCTTTTCTGTTTGATAAGAGAACTGGCCGAGATGCCCAGCTTGGAGGGCACCGGACAACGGGAGCCACATTTGGACTTGGCAATCCACTGGTCCCTGACCCCCGGATAAGTTTCTGGGCAGAGCTGCATTTATTGACAACTATGAAGACTGGTCAGTGAAAGTGAAACCTGTATCTCTGCATCTTGGCATCAGCCGCTTGGCTTTTCCGCTTATGCGCTGTGTATGTCTCTCCCATCCATACCTGAAGACATTCTGGGGTGGATGTTTTACATGGCTTGGCAGCTGTGTCATCTATCACAGACTTAATAGACCACTTGACAACGGAACTTGGCAGTGCCACTGTGTGGTGGACTTGGCTAATGCATTCTTGTCAACTGACAATGCTCCAGAGAGGAAGTAACAGTTTGCTTTCATGGGACAGCGACAATGGACTTTCACAGTGTTGCTGCAGGGTTACTGTATAGGCCCCACCGTATGTTGTGGTTTTGTTAATAATGTTACGTTAAACTCTGATTCTCTTGCAGGTTTAAAAGTGGCAGTGTCCCTCTTGCCTGGGATTGGGGTGATGAGGCTGAGACAGCCTTTCTGGGTAGTAAACCAGGGTGCTCATTTACACTGAATGTGCATGTAACCACAGATAATTTTGGCTAGGGCCTGTAGCAGTGCATGGAGCACTTGGAAGCGCCAGTGGGCTGTTAGTCCCAACTGTGGATGGGAGCTGAGCTCTGGTGCTTACTAATAGAGAAGCAGTTATTAATAGTGGGATAGGTGCATTCATGGGTAATGACTCCCTGGACAGAGACAGCACAGACATCCACTTTAGCGAAGTGGGGTGCCTACTTGAAACAGTGAAGTATGCTAAGTACAAAGCTCTTAGCAGCAAAGTTGCAAGAGGTCTTGGGACCTGTAGTCCTAATGCAAGATAAGGCCATGGGGCCTGAGGCACTCCTAAACCCTGAGACTTCACCATTAGGAAGGGCATCCCCTCATTCCTGATAGGGCATGGCACACAGCTAGATCTAGCTGGGGTGCTACTGCTGCCTGGACTGCTGGTGCAGTCCAGCCTAAGTACTAACACCATGTGGTTTGAAACCAGGTGTGGGCAAGGCAGCTAATAAGCTAAACTCAGGGCAGTGTGACTGGTAATCACCAAGGATGTGACAACCTATGGTGATCTGCACCAATAGCTGGGCAGTTCATCAAAGCTTATGTATATAATGAGCTTGAGTGCCCAAAAGCTTATGTATGTATTGGGCCTGCATGCCCAAAGCTTGTGTGTCAGGCTTATGTGTCAAGCCTGTGTATGTATCAGGCCTGCATGCCCAAAGTTTATATGTCAGGCCTGTGTGCAAAACCTGAGTATCAAACCTGTGTGCCCAAGACCTAAGTCTCCCTCAGCCTAAGGGGTGGAGTGTAAGGTACATGGATGTGCTTTGGTCAAGGAATAAGCCGAAGTGGATATCCAGGACTGCATGACTCAGCGAGTTTGGCATGCAGGTGCACACCTCCACTTGTTACATAATCTGTTTGTGTAAGTTCATACTTGGCTCTATACTTGGTATAAAGGTATATTTGCCCTGCTAATGCTGTACAGGGCTGTTGGGGCTCAGCTTGGCTCAACATGGTGGTGGGTGCACTGGTGCCCAGAGAAAGAGAGCGAGCGAAAACTGTCAGTCTTGCAGATGGACAGGAGAGAGCCAGGACACAGCTTGGCTTGCTCGTGCCCCGAGAGAAAAAGAGTTAAACTGCTGACCCTGAAGGCAAGGGAGAGCTGGCTGCACAGCTGTGTGTGGGAGCCACCAGCTCAAGCAGCCAAGACAGGGTGGCCAGTGTGAGAGAACTAGTGTGAGAAAGCTGTTAATAAAAGCTGCTGCTGAATAAAACCATATTCACCTGCCTACAGCCCCTGAATGTTCTTTCTGCTCATCCACCCACTCCTTCTGGACTTCAGCATGTGTTGGACCCAGACCCCAGGACCTGACACCCTGCTTCCACAATTGCATATGGTCTAATTACTGTAATCATCCCTTATTGCTTTTCACTCTGCTTCTCTGATCAAACTCTGCAATTGTGTTCAAGTGATTCTTATTTTACATCCAAATTTGCAAATCAGACACAGAATTATAGACATTACAAAAAAAATCAAATTTGAAAAAAAAAAGGAAGAGATTTGTACATGACACTTAAGTAACCCATCTATTACCCTTGCTTTCTTTTTGATGTCAATTAAATGGCACCCTAAGTTTATTGCAAAAACATTTTTCTTCCTCCCATTTTCTCTGTAGTTCTTTGAATATGACTGGCTTTTAAAACACTATTTTAATTCGTCAGAAACTTATAAAACATCACATCCAGATCTTAGTCTACTTTATTTCTTTGTACTCTTTTTGTTTTGAGACGGAGTCTCACTCTGTCACCCAGGCTGGAGTGCGGTGGCTGGATCTCAGCTCACTGCAAGCTCCATCTCCCGGGTTTATGCCATTCTCCTGCCTCAGCCTCTCAAGTAGCTGGGACTACAGGCGCCCGCCACCACACCCGGCTAGTTTTTTTTTTTGGTATTTTTTTAGTAGAGACGGGGTTTCACTGTGTTAGCCAGGATGGTCTCGATCTCCTGACCTCGTGATCTGCCCGTCTCGGCCTCCCAAAGTGCTGGGATTACAGGCTTGAGCCACCGCGCCCGGCCATATTTCTTTGTACTCTTAACACTGTTGACTACTCTCTTTTTTCCTCATTAAATTTGGTTTTAATGGGTCTCAAATTTCTGTGACAAGTATTTGGTCAAGTTGTTTCCACTAAAAAGTGCTGATTTAAAAAACTAAATAACTTAAAACTACCAGATGCCAAAAAAAAAAAAAAAAGTTCACAAAACATTCTTCTTTCTTCCGAAGGTTTTACAATGCATTGTTATCATTAACCAGTCTTTTGTGACTAAATTTAAGTGGCCAATTGAAACAAACAGTTCTGAGACCCTTCCATCACTGATCAAGACTCAGGCCAGGCACCGTGGCTCATGCCTGTACTCCCAACATTTTGGAAGGCTGAGATGGGTAGATCACTTGAGCCCAGGAGTTTGAGACCAGTCCGGGCAATATAATGAGACCTAGTCAGGCATGGTGGCACATGCCTGTAGTCCCAGCTACTCGGGAGTCTAAGGCAGGAGGATTGCTTGAACCCAGGAGGCAGAGGTTGCAGTGAGCAGAGATC
>NW_012117977.1:1427004-1431508 GCF_000951035.1 Colobus angolensis palliatus | reverse complement strand
CCTGTAGTCCCAGCTACTCGGTAGTCTAAGGCAGGAGGATTGCTTGAACCCAGGAGGCAGAGGTTGCAGTGAGCAGAGATCGTGCCACTGCGCTCCAGCCAGGGCAACAGAGTGAGAACCTGTCTCAAAACAAACAAAAAAACCCCAAAAAAACAAAAAACAAACAAAAACAACAAAAAAGACTGGGGTGGCATGTTTTAGGGATAATATTCATTTAGCCTTCCGAGCTTTCTGGACAGACTTGGTGACCTTGCCAACTCTAGCCACCTTCTTGTCCTCTGCACCCATGGCAACTGTCTGTCTCAGTGAGTTTGGCATGCAGGTGCACACCTCCACTTGTTACATAACCTATATAACCTGTTGTATAAGTTCATACTTGGCTCTATACTTGGTATAAAGGTATATTTCCCTGCAAAATGACCCAGAGAAGAATAGTCAGATAGTCAGAATATTCAGAGAAGCTCTTAACACACATGGTCTTGCTAGGAACTACATCAATCATGGCAGCATCATCGGATTTCAATAATTTAGGGCCATATTCTAGCTTCTTATCAGAATGGTCATCTTTTCTTTCAGCTCAGAACACTTGCAAGGAATGTGAGATGTGTGACAATCTAGTACAGGGCATAGCCAGCACTGATTTGGCCTAGATGGTTCAGGATAATCACCTGAGTAGTGAACCCAGATGCTTCCATTGGTGGGTCATTTTTGCTGTCACCAGCAACACTGCCATGATGAACATCTTTGGCAGACACATTCTTTTTTTTTTTTTTTCTTAGAAAGAACGTAATGCATGGTTTTAATCAGAACAACAACAGCAACAACAAAAAAATTAAGTATGGATATGCCAATATAGTGTTGAATCCAGCAATGGACACAAATAAAGAGCAAATGCTTGACAGAGACAGTTGTAAATAATCTATGTACCTCTTACATTCCCCCATTTCATAAAAAAGACATTCTCTTTGGAAATATGGTTAGAAATGTAAATCACTGATTTCTTTCAAGACCACGATGATTCTGTAATAAATATCAAATTGTTCCATTTCAGATTTGTAAAAGGATTCTTTCAGATATGAAGACTTGGGAGCAACTGTGAAGCTGTCTTTATTCAGATACTTTGAAATATAAAGTGGTGATCTAAGCCACCAAGAACTGTAAGGCATGCTAACTGACGTTTATAACAACTTAGCCTTCTTGTTCTTTATATCCAATTTTATTAAGTGGGCAAACACTTTGTTCACATTGAGGCCCACATTGTCCCCAGGAAGAGATTCACTCAAAGCTTCATGGTGCATTTCAAAAGACTTTACTTCAATTCTAACACTGACTGGAGCAAAGTTGACCACCATGCCAGGTTTGAGAACACCAGTCTCTTCTCGGCCCACAGGTACAGTACCAATACCAACGATCTTGTAGACATCCTGGAGATACAGACACAAGGGCTCATAAGTTGGATGACCTGATGGTAGAATAAAGTCCAGAGCTTCAAGCAGCATGGTTCCACTGGCATTGCTATCTTTATAGGTGACTTTCCATTTCTAGAACCAAGGCATGTTAGCACTTGGCTCCAGCATGTTGTCACCATGCCAACCAGAAATTGGCACAAATGCTACTGTGTCAGGGTTGTAGCCAATTTTCTTAATGTAAGTGCTGATTTCCTTGTATCTCATCTGGTGGTAGGGTGACTAAGTGGAATCCATTTTGTTAACACCTACAAGTAGTTGTTTCACAGCCAGTGTGTAAGCCAGAAGGGCATGCTTATGGGTCTGCCCATTCTTGGAGATACCAACTTCAAATTCACCAACACCAGCAGCAATTATCAAGAGAGCACAGTCAGCTTGAGATGTGCCTGTAGTCTTTTTTTGTTTTGTTTTGTTTTGTTTGTTTGTTTGTTTTTGAGGCAGGGTCATGCTCTGTTCCCCAGGCCAGAGTACAGTGGTATGATCTCGGCTCACTACAATCTCCACCTCCTGGGTTCCAGTGATTCTCCTGCCTCAACCTCCCGAGTAGCTGGGATTACAGATGCATGCCACCACGCCCAGCTAATTTTTGTATTTTCAGTAAAGATGGGGTTTCACCATGTTGGCCAGGCTGATCTTGAACTCTTGACCTCAAGTGATCTGCCTACCTCGGCCTCCCAGAGTGCCAGATTACAGGCGTGAGCCACTGTGCTCGGCCCGTAATTGTGTTTTTGATGAAGACTCTGTATCCTGGGGCATCAATGATAATCTTGTAGTACTTACTGGTCTCAAATTTCCACAGGGAAATATCAGTGGTGATACCATTCAGCTTTCAGTTTATCCAAGACCCAGGCATACTTGAAGGAGCCTTTCCTATCTTAGCAACCTTCTTCTCAATTTTTCAGTGGTTCTTTTGTTGATGCCACTGCATTTGTAGATCAGATGGCCAGTAGTAGTGGACTTGCCTGAATCTACATGTCCAATGATGACAATATTGATATGAGTCTTTTCCTTTCCCATTTTGGTTTTTAGGGGTGGTTTTCAAGACAACCTATGTTCTGGTGGCAAACCCATTGCAAAAAAGCTACTTTCTCTTTTCTGAATGTCTCTCTTCCCTCGGTTTCTATGACCAGCACTCTTCGGAATTTTCTCCTATCTCTCCAACTGCTGCTCCCTGTCTTAGTATGCTCACTTCTCTTCTACCCAATCCTCAAGGTGTAGGAGTTGGTTGCTCAAAGTCCGGTTCTTGGCACTTTTGAATTCTCACTCCACCCTCTCTACCTTTATGATCCCCTGCACTCTAAAGGATTCAACCACCATCCCTTCACACTCATGATTTATAGATCTATGCTTTTATCTCAGCTCTCTCTCCTGAATGCCAAGGTCAAGATTCTTATAGTCCATTTAGTTGCAGATGACTCTCAAATTCAACAAGTGCAACCTGACCTATTTATTTACCATGACATGTTCCATGTCCCCTAGCTTGGATAATGGCATTACAATTCTTCAGTCACTCATTCTCAAAACTTCAGAGTTGGGGAGTAATGTCATGAAAGACGGAGTAGAAGCAATCTGGATTCACTTCCCCTGCTCACTGAAAACCAAAAACAACTATCCAGTGCCACATTTATCACCAGAACTCAAAACCAAAGCTGTGACAATCCCTGAGGCCACAGAGAAGTGAAAAACTATGAGCTGAAAGTGAGAGAAATGGACTTCTCTATCCACAATGCCCCTCCCCCAAACTACTAGACACCACATGGAAAAATCCTCCAAGACTCATGGTTTCTACATTGGAAAAAGTGAGATCAAGGTAGACAGTTAGCTTCCCCATCATCTTGGGTTCCTATGCAAGAAAGCTGTTCCTGCCTCAACTCACAGGAAGCATCACAAGTGCCTCCACCTAAGGACAGGTGGAGACAAACCTTGGAGGTGGGGCTGCATGGCCCAGCACTAGAAACTCGGAGTCTGCTCTCCACTATAGAAAAAGGGGACACCAAATTAGAGAGGTGGTTTAGCAGCACCACACTGTAGGAGGCACCCTGCAGGGAACCTCTGGGCATGAAGCCATAGCCAGCTTCCCTACACAGCTGAGGAGTCCCCTTTGAAATCTCCCCTTATCTGCAATGGGCAGCACTTGGAGAGCTACAGAAAACCTGTGCTTAGGGCGCCATCTAGTGCTCAAAAGAAGGCAGCAATCTAGGGCTAAGGAAATCAACGGGCAAATCGCACAGAACCTCTAAACGCACAAACCAACTCAGACAGGAAAGACTTGAAAAAGTAACCAATTCTTTAATGCGAAGACATAGATCCACATACATAAGAAATAACAGCAAACAGTGAACGATGACCTCCCCAAATGGACAAAGCAAGGAACCAGTGATCAACCCCAATGAGAGAGCAACATGTGAGCTCTCAGATAGCAAAGTGACAGGAGTCAGATCAAGAATTCAAAATAGCAGTTTTGAAGATACTCAGCAATCTCCAAGTTAATACAGAAACACAATTTAGAAATGTATCAGAGAAATTTAATGAAGAAATGGAAATGATAAGAAAAAATCAAACAGATACCTGGAACTGAGAAATACATTGGCTGAACTGAAAAACTCATCACAGAGGTATCAACAGCAGAACTGATCAAGCAGAAGAAAGAAAGAGTGAGCTCAAAGATAGTCTATTTGAAAATACACAGTCAGAGAAGAAAAAAAGAAAAAGGAAGGAAAAGGAATGAAGAATACCTACAAGAACTAGAAAATAACTTCAAAAGAGCAAATCTGAGTCATTGGCCCTCACGAGGAAATTGAGAAAGAAAAGGGGGTCAATAGCTTATTCAAAGAAATAACAGAAAACTTCCCAAACCTAGAGAAACATATAAATATCCAGATACAGGAAAGTCAAAGATTACCAAGCAGATTAAACCCAAATAGGACTACACCAAAATATATATTAAGCTCTCAGAGGTCAAGGACAAAGACAAGATCCTAAAAGCAGCAAGAGAAATAAAAGCAAATAACATATAAAGGACTTTGATTTGTCTGGCA
>NW_012117977.1:1425518-1426464 GCF_000951035.1 Colobus angolensis palliatus | reverse complement strand
CAAGAAAATGCTAGAGAGAGTTATTCAATCTGAAAGAAAAGGATATGAACATGCAATAATAAAGTCATTTGGGCTGGGCATAGAGGCCCACACCTGTAATCCTAGTGCTTTGGGGGGCACTAGGCACAGAAAGACAAACATTGTATTTTCTTACTTATTTGTGGTATCTAAAGATCAAAACAGTTGAACTCATGGACGTAGTAGAAGGTTGATTACCAGAGGCTGGGAAGGGTGGTAGGGGAGTCGGGGATGATTAATGGGTACCAAAAAAATAGTTAGAATGAATGACACCTACTATTTGATAGCACAACAGGATGTCTATAGTTAATAATAATTTAATTGTACATTTTAAAATAACTAAAAGAGTATAATTGGATTGTTGGATTGTTTGTAATACAAAGAATAATCACTTGAGGGGATGGATACCCCATTCTCCATGATGTGATTATTATATACTGCATGCCTGTATCCACACATCTCATGTACCCATAAATATATATACCTACTATATACCCACAAGAATTAAAAATAAATTTTTTTTTTAAAGTAGAAAGACTTCAAATAACCTAATGATGCACCTCCAGGAACTAGAAAAGCAAGAACAAATCAAACCCTAAATTAGTAGAAAGAATGTAACAAGGCTGGGTGTTTTAATCACATTTTAATCACAGCACCTTGGGAGACTGAGGCAGGATGATTGTCTGAGACCCACCTGGGCAGCAAAGTGAGACTGTGTCTACAAAAAAAGTTTGAAAATTAGCCAGGAATGATGGCATGTGCCTGTAGTCCCAGCTACTTAGGCAGCTGAGGCAGGAGGAATGTTTAAGCCAGGAGGTTGAGGCTGCAGTGAGCCATGATCGCACCACTGCACTCCAGCCTGGGGAGCAGAGCAAGATTCTGTCTCAAAAAGAAAGAGAGAAAGAGAGAAAGAGAGGAAGGAAGGAAG
>NW_012117977.1:1406274-1425468 GCF_000951035.1 Colobus angolensis palliatus | reverse complement strand
AGGGAGGGAGGAAGGGAGAAAATAATAAAGATCAGCACAGAAATAAATGAAATTGAGATTATAAAAAAATACAAAAGATCAATGAAACAAATAGTTTTCCAAAGGGATAAACAAGCAAAATTGACAAATCTTTAGGTAGACAAAGTAAGAAAAAAGAGAGAAGACCCAAATAAATAAAATCAGAAAGGAAAAGGAGACATTAAAACTAATACCACAGAAATGTAAAGGATCATGAGAGACCATTATGACCAACTACATACCAACATACTGGAAAACCTATAAGATAGTTAAATTCTTGGACACATACAACCTATAAGAAATTGAAAGCCTGAACAGACCAGTAACAAGAAATGAGATCAAAGCAGTAATAAAAAATCTCTGATCAAAGAAAAACCCAGGAGCAGATGGCTTCCACAATGAATTCTACCAAACATTTTAAGAAGAAATATAAATTCTATTCAAATTATTCCAAAAAAATTGAACAGTAGGGAATACTTCCAAATTCATTATATGTGGCCAGCATTACCCTGACAGGAAAACCAGACAAAGATACAACAACAATAACAACAACAACAACAACAAAACTACAGGGCCAATATTCCTGATGAACATAGATGTAAAAATTCCCAATAAAATACTAGCAAACCAAGTTCAACATCACATTAAAAAGATCATTCACCATGATCAAGTGGGATTTGCTGCAAGGATGTAAAATGGTTCACCATACACAAATCAATAAATGTGTTATATCACATTAACAAAACTAAGGACATTTTTGTCCATGATGATTTCAACAGATGCTGAAAAAAGCATTCAGTAAAATTCAATATCTTTTCATGACAAAAACTCAACAAACTGGGTACAGAAGGAACATATCTCAAAACAATAAAGGCCATATATGACAAACCCACAGCTAACATCATGCTGAATGGGGAAAAATTGGTAGTCTTTCTGGGGAAAAATTGGCAGTCTTTCCTCTAAGAACTGAAAGAAGATAAGGATGACCAATTTTACTATTTTTATTAAACATAGTCCTGAAAGTCCTAGCCAAAGTAACTGGGCAAGAGAAAGACTTAAAGGGCATCCAATTTGGAAAGGATGAAGTTAAATTATCCTTGTTCATTGATGACATGATCTTATATCTGGAAAATCCTAAAGACTCTACCAAAAATTATTAGAATTGATAATCAAATTCAGTAAAGTTGCAAGATACATAACTGACATACGAAACTCAGTAGCATTTGTATATGCCAACAGCAAACAATTGGAAAAATAAATCAAAAAAGTGATCTCATTTATAATTGCTACAAAAAAAAAAAACCCTAGGAATAAATTTAACCACAGAAATGAAAGATCTCTTGCAAAGAAAACTATGAGACACTGATGAAATAAATTGAAGCGGATACAAAACAAAACAAAACAAAACAAAAAAACAGACATCTCATGCTCATGGATTGGAAGAATTAATACTGTTAAAATATCCATACTATCCAAAGTGATCTACAGTGGTGTCTTCACTCTATTGATTGTTTCCCTTGCTACCTATATAATATGATACAAAGTGATCTACAGATTGCAATCCCTATCAAAGTGCCAACAACATTCTTGATGGAAATAGAAAAAACAATCCTAAAATTCATATGAAACCACAAAAGACCCCAAATAGCCCCAACAATCCTGAGAAAAAAAGAACAAAGCTGGAAGCATCACACTACCTGACTTCAAAATATGCTATAAAGCCATAGTAACCCAAAACAGCATAATACTGGCATAAATGCAGGCACACAGACCAATGGAACAGAATAAAGAACCCAGAAATAAATCCGCACATTTACAGCCAACTCATTTTTGACAAAGATGCCAAGAACGTATATTGGGAAAGAACAGTTTCTTCAATAAATGATGCTGGGAAAACTGGATAACCATATGCAGAAGAATAAAACTAGACTCCTGACTCTCACTATATACAAAAATCAAAACGGATTAAAGAAAGCCAGGCATGCTGGTGTGTGCCTGTAGTCCCACTACTTGGGAGGCTGAGGCAGAAGGACTGATTGCTTGAGCCCAGAAGTTCAAGTCCAGCCTGGGCAACATGGTGAGACCCCTATCTCTTAAATAAAGATTTAAATGTAAGACCTGAAACTATAAAACTACTGGAAGAAAATGCTGAGAAATGATTCAAGACATTGGTCTTGGCAGAGATATTTTGTGTAAGACCTCTAAAGCACAGGCAACAAAAGCAAAAATAGACAAATGGGATTACATCCAGGTAAAAAGCTTCTGCACAGCAAGGGAAACAATCAATAGAGTGAAGAGACAACCTATGCACTGAGAGAAATTATTTTCAAACCATATATTCAATAAAGAGTTAATATGCAAAATATAAAAGGAACTCAAATAACTCAATAGCAAAAAAATAATAATCTGATTAAAAATGGGCAAGTGATCTAAATAGACATTTCTTTTCTTTTTCTTTAGATTTGCCATTAACAATGAATATGCATTTCTTAAAAGAAAACATACAAGTGGCCAACAGGTATATGAAAAATGCTCAACATCACTAATCAAAGAAATGCAAATCAAAACCACAATAAGATATCATCTCACCCCAATTTAAATGGCTATTATATTCAACCTGAGAAAACTGATAAAAATGGCTATTATAAGACAAAAATAACAAATACTGGTAAGGACGCAGAGAAAGGAGAACACTTACACACTGCAGATGGAAATTTAAATTAGTATAGCCATTAATGAAAACAGTATGAAGTTTCCTCAAAAAACAAAAAATATAACTACCATATGATCCAACTATCCCACTGTTGTGTATATATTCACATGAAAGAAAATCAATATCTTGAAGAGATATTTGTACTGTCATATTTATTGCAGCACTATTCATAATAGACAAGATATGGATTCAACCTAAGTGTCTAGCAAGAAATGAATAAAGAAAATGTGGTATATATACACAGTGAAATATTATTCAGCCATAAAAATGAAATAAATACTTTCATTTGCAGAAACATAGATAGAACTGAAGGGCATTGTGTTATGTGAAATAAGCCAGGCACAGAAAGACAAATATTACATGTTCTCACTCATATATGAAAACAAACAAACAAAAAAAGGATCTCATGGAGGTATAGAGTAAAATAGTGATTATCAGAGGCTGGGAAGGGTAGGGGGAGAGAGGATGAGAAGAAGTTGGTTAACGGGTACAAAACTACAGTTAGAAGCAAAAAGTTCTAGCATTTGATAGCACAGTAGAGTGACTATAGTTAACAATAATTTATTGTATATCTCAAAATAGCTACAAGAGAAGATTTGGAATGTTTTCAACACAAGTAAATGATAAATATTTGAGGTGATGGATACCCCAATGACCCTTATTTGATTATTATACATTGTATGCATGTATCAAAATATATGTACCCCCAGAAATATATGTACAACCATTATATATTAATTAAAAACTTGAGTTATTCAATACTTTTCCCTCTAATCAGACTCCTAACTTTAGCTTCCACCTCTTTTTCTACCCCCTAAAGCTTGTGTTTCCTTCCCAAAACATGAATAGGCTTATATAAATGCTTTGTTCAAAATATCTCCTGGTTCCCAGTGGCATATAGAATACATATCTGCCAGTTTTATACAGCATAGCCACATTTTGGTTTCTTCCTTTTCAACTCTATGTCCTACTATACTCCAATGTCCCTTTCATCACACACACAGTCTGTGGATCTCCCTCAGCACTCCCCCATCTTCTGGATATATCTGCATGCTCCTGGCCCAGGGGCTTGGCTCAAACCTTTTCTGTTTGAGTTATGTACTATACTGAATGTCTAACCATACTCCCTATCCAGTTTCAGTTTTCACTCCTAGCTGATGACTTGGATAAGAGTCTCTTGAGTTAGAAATAGTTTTTGTCAATAACATGGGAGTAACAATGCATATAATAGTAATAGCTCACATGAATAAAGTTCTTAATTACTGTGCCAGGCACTGTTAATGACAAAAATGATCAACGTCCTCCAGGATAAAGGGAACTAAGAGACAGTTTGATCAAATGTCCTTATACCTTCAAAGAGCATTTCCTGATATAACAGGCCCAGCCTCTTTGCCGTTTTCTATTCCAACTTGCCAGTAGACGAGGGGCCATATCCTGTTAAGTCCAGTGAGTAGAATCACTTCATTCATCAAGGCAGAACATGGCTTGTTTATGCATGAGGTAGTTATTCCACTCTGGTTTAACTTCTTTTAAAATGGGGATGATGACAATTGTGGTTGTTGTGCAGATAAAAACTCATGTACAGTGTCAAGCATAGGACCCATGGTTAAGAGCTATTAATATTCAGAATATTAACACATCCCAGGGTACCCGTAAAACACTTCTTAAAGAACTACAGTGCCTTCAATCTAGCCTGGCTCTTATTTATTTGACACTTCAGTGGGGAACAATAATTCAATTTTGGCCAGGTGTGGTGGCTCACACCTGTAATCCCAGTACTTTGGGAGGCCAAGGCAGATGGATCACTTGAGATCAAGATTCAAGACCAGCCTGGCCAATATGGCGAAACCCCAGCTCTACTAAAAATATAAAAATTAACTGGGCACGGTGGTGCACACCTGTAGTCCCAGCTATTCAGGAGGCTTAGGCACAAGAATCGCTCTAGCCCAGGAAGTGGAGGCTGCAGTGAGCTGAGATCGTGCCACCGCACTCCAGCCAAAGTGACAGAGTGAGACCCTGTCTCAGAAAAAAAAAAAAAAAAAAAATTCAATTCAGGAAGATAGTTCTGAGAGGGGAAAGAAGAGGAGAAGCAGGGAGGAGTGGGAGGATGAGGTAGCAGCAGTACCCACAGTGATGCAGGAGCTCCTGGATGGGAACCTGGAGGGCGGTGGTGTTTTTATTGCCTTTTCCATGATTGGAAAATAAGTTTTGAACTTTGGGGGCTTTAAGGAGTAGAAATGGGAAAAGTAAATACAGAGGCTGTTAGTCCTCCTTAAGGGAGAATACTACTGTCTTCTGTGTACCTACATGTTGGGACTCAGTCTGAGCTGGAAGTATTCGAATTAATGCACTGAGGAGCTGGATTATACAAAAATTAGCCAGGCATGGTGGCATGCACCTGTAATCCCAGCTACTTGGGAGGCTAAGGCAGGAGAATTACTTGAACGTGGGAGGCAGAGGTTATAGTGAGCTGAGATCATGCCACTGCACTCCAGCCTCGGCAACAGAGCAAGACTCTGTCTCTAAATAAATAAATAAATAGGGTTCAATTGTACTTAACTATTTGAAGTATTTAAAAGCAAGCATAATCTCTGAGCTAAAATGAGTGATTTTGTAAATATTTAGGCAGTGGTTTGAGGAAATAATTCACCCCCAAAACAAACTAACGTACATTTAGTTACAATGAGACTGAAGCAGGGAGATGAAAGCCAAGTCCTCCTGCCGTTGTTCTTAAGCATTTGGTAAAGCAACATAGGGAGTGGCATCTTTAGATTTGTCTAAAAAACACAAAGAACAGTTACAAATAAAATTCCATGCACATGTATCCCAGAACTTAAATACATACATATATATATATATATATATATATGACAAAAAAACACAAAAACAAATAAAATTCCAGACAGAAAGAGGATGGAAATATTAGAGAATTATATACAGTCAAAATATGCCTTGTAGCTGCCATACAAACTCAACATTATGAAACTATCAAATGCATAAATGAACACTCTCTTGAGGAATTTCTAATATCTAAGGAATTGTTTTTTCCCTTTTGGTGGTACAATTATGAAGAGGTGGGTTTTGCAGAATTTGTTTAGTGGTGGTAGGATGGCTGTCAGTTCAGGGCTGATTCGAACCTCTGTTAATTTGAAATACTCTTCCACTTTCTCCAGCAGTGAAGACTTATTTGCAGGTCATGAGATCAAAAGTTGACTACTTGAGACCGTGGAAAACCTAAAGTTGTGTCAAAGAACTATTGTCAGGGAAAAAACATCAAGATGAGTTTATTGTTAGTTTTCCTGCAGAGACAGAGACAGAGAGAGAGAGAGAGAGAGAGAGAGAGAGAGAGAGAGAGAGAGAGAGAGAGAGAAAGAGAGAGAGAACGCAGTAATGGAAACATGCTCAGATCTGATGGTGGGTTGTCCAAAAAAAGCAGCCCCTCAGTGCTGTCATCCTAACACCACAGGTAGGGCTCACAGTCAGTCTTGGCTGACTCCTACAATCAGGTTGGGAGGATGAAAGAAACTTCCACTGTCTCAGGAGGCAAGGAAAGCTCAGAGGAAATGAAAGACAAGGTTTGGTGAGTTGCTTTTCTGGTTTACATAGTGGTCTCTTAATGGAATTCTGAAAAGGAAAAGGAGCCACAAGAAACAAGAGAAAGAAAATGTTCTCATCTATTTCCAAATTCTAAGGCAAGAACTTCCCCCAAGAAATTCTTCCTAGACGTTTTCTCCCTTTCTCTTATTTGCAAATACAATAGAACTGTTTTATGTAATCAGTACTGGGAATAGGGAACTAATATTGGCCCATACAACAGTTAGCCCACTTTGTGGTTTGACTATTTAGGGAGATTTGATAATAGACTTGAACATGCCCAAAATGAGCTCTATTACACTAGCCTCCTTTAGACTATATTCATGCAGAGAAAGTATCCTAAATCCTAAAATAGGAGAATGAGGAGTCAGGCAGGGAGAAAAGGCCTGTAGTGTCACAATTTGCAGATTGAGAACTTCCAAAAGGATTAAATACAATGTTAACTCCATTAACTAGGATGCTGAGTGGACAGTAAAGCCTAACTGACATGGTTGTTTTGTTCTGTTTTTTAGTAGTTTGCAGGCACTTAAGAAAAAGCCTTTTCTGTGACCCCCCACATCCACATTGATGTTGACTTTGCATTAAAATGGCTAGTTCTGTTATGGGATCTTTGGGGTGTCAGTTTTCTGGCCAGAAACCTCTGTGGCTGGTGACATCTTTGCCCTAGTTCTTATCCTGTGTCCAGGAAGAATGAGGTATGCAGACAAGTGAAGAGTGAACAAGATGAAGAGGCACCTGAGTTCTTGTCCTGCATCCAGGAAGAATGAGGTATGCAAACAAGTGAAGGGTGAACAAGGAGGAAGAGGAGTTTTATTAAGTGTTAGAACAGCTCAGAGGAGAACCACAGTGAGTAGCTCCTCTCTGTAAGCAGGTCATCCCATCTCTCCATCCTCTGCCCTGCTGTGGCTGAGCCCAGGGCTTCTATGGACCTCAGAGGGGGAGGAAGTGTGTGCTGATTGGTCCATGGGCAGCCATGGGTGGGCCCAGAAAAGGCACCACAGGTCCTCACTCCAGGTGGCAGGACTGGCCGCCTGGCCTGAAGGTGGGGTCTTACTGGGGACCTGCCCTCTTCCACCCAGGAGCCTGTCTGCCTCCCGCAGCAGTCCACGGCGCCCAGGCTGCTTGCACCAAGGGGCACTTGCAGGCCAGAGTCGAGCTGCCCTCAGCCCCCCTCAGCTTCCTCTCTCATGTTCATGGGCACTCAAATTCTGGAGGGGGCCAAGGCGGCAGGGCACTGGTGTGTCAGCGCTGCCCTGAGCCAACACACATCCTCTGAGCTGTGACAGCACCTCCGGTTCGGCCCCAACCCCTCTCTGAGATGAGATCAGAGCAGGTGCCTGAGGGAAAAGAGACCAGGCAGTGGGAGCAGACACCCCTGTGCCTGTGGTGGGGGGGCTTCCTGGCCCCCGAGGATGCAAGCTGCACAGATGTCCGTGTCCTGCACCTGGGAGGGCGGCTACAGATGCACCTGAGGAGCTCCTACCCCACCAACTAGGAAGGGGTGGGGCTCCCACTTGTCCCTGGCTCCTGCCCACTCCGTGGAGCCAGAGGCCTGGGTCTACAGCCATGGATTGGGCAGTTATAGTTGCACTCAGGAGGACAGGGATCCTGCCTGCTCCTGACTCCCTCGAAGAGCACAGGGACAATCAGATCTGCAGCCCAGTAGGGTGGGGGCTCCTGCCTGATCCCTGGGGCTGGAGGCCCAGGTCTATAGCTGAAGTTTGGGTGACTGCAGTGGCACCCAGGAAGTTCCCTCCCCAACTTGGAAGGGGTGGGGCTCCCACCAGGTCCATGGAGTGTGCAGCCCCAGCCACGCCTCCCTGCTGCAGCCAGCATGATGGCAGCAGCTGCTGCCATCAGTTCTACTTTCCTGCCTTAGAAATTGGTGATGGTGTAGTGGGAATTTTAAGGAATCAGAGAGACTGATAGGGTTCAGGGGAATATTTATTAATTATTTAGGTACACCAGCCCAGTCGGATTAACATCCCAAGGACTGAGTCCCGAACAAAGAGTTAAGTTACCTTTTAAAGCATTTTGTGGGGTGGGGGGAGATCTGTGCAGATGGAAGCGAGAAACAAAGGCAGTTATTCAACTGAGACATGCATTACATCATTTCTTACTTTTTAAGGAAAAACATGTTTTGTGACTTGAGTTTATTTATCTGTCTAGTGATCTTGCAGCTGCACAGCTAGGGAATCAGGGTATTCACAATGCTTGGGAAGGGAGGAGAGATAAAGCTCACTAGCCACAGAAAAATAGGCAGTTAGTTTTTAAAGGACTCCAGCTCTTTCTCTTTCTCAGAGGGAACTGGGTTTTCTTACATACAACTGAATTTCTGCTTACACACTCTTTAATTTCTTTTAATTCCTGTTCCAATGGGAATGGGATCTCCTAGTTTTGGACTGGGGCTAGCAGGGCCTCAGGTGCCCCACCACTTGGCAACATCAGCCTCTGTCCAGAATCCTGAACCTGTAAGCTAGAACAGGGTTAGCTGACAGTGTCCTGAACCCAAGAAGGTTGGGAGGGTGGGGTTGGATTGGAGTATGCAGGATTGACAATGGTATACCTCTTCTCCAAACTACTGGCTGGGCAGAAATCTTGAGTTCTAATGAATTTGAACCTAGTTAGGCTAACCTTTCCTTAGCACCTTTCCTTAGCATTAAAGGCTAAAATAACAAGGCAGTATCCAGGGCTTCAGCAACTCTTGTGTCCCGTAAGACAAGCCACAAATACCCTTGGCCCCATTATCAGGTCTCCATTGCCATAAAATCTTTTTAATTCTCAAGAGGTTACAGAGAATGAATTACCCCTTAATCATACTTGAAGCAAACCTTCTGTCTAAAAATCCAGTGTAGCCAGACATGGTGACTGGAGCCTGTGATCCCAGACACTTAGGAGGCTGAGGTGAAATAATTGCTTGAGACCAGGAGTTTGACACCAGCCTGAGCAACACAGTGACTCTCATCTCTAAATAAATAAATACACAGGTAGATAAGTAAATACATAGACAAACTGATAGAATGATAGATAAATAAATAAATGAGTAATAAATAATTAGAGATAGATAGTCAGCTAGGTAACTAGCCAGCCAGCTGTCTTAAAAAAAAATGGCTGGCTGTAGTGGTTTATGCCTGTAATCCCAGCACTTTGGGAGGCTGAGGCAAGAGGCTCTCTTGAGCCCAGGAGTTCAAGACGTCTGGGCAGCATAGTGAGTCCCTGTCTCTACAAAAAAATTTAAAAATTAGCTGCATGTGGTGGCGTGCACCTGTATTCCCAGCTACTCTGGAGGCTGAGGTAGGAGATCAGGACTGCAGTGAGCCATGACTGTACCACTGCACTGCAGCCTGGACAACAGAGCAAGATCCTGTGTCAAGAAAAAAAAAAAAAAAAGCAAACTGGGTTTTTTCCTCTACTTTCACACACAGTTAATACTCAGCACAAAACACTTTTGACATCAGATTCTCCAGTGAACACCAACTGGGTGTCTTATGATTTAATTCAATTCTGACACTGTCTACCTGGAGATAGTGTCAGATCCTATGGGTTAATGGCTCAGTCCAATGAGATTGCGACTCCCATTTCAGATGCCAGTCACAAGCACTAGATTGCCACTTCTGACTCCCTGGGTATAAATTGCAGGGTCCTATAATCCCCTCCTCAGGTTCAATTAATTTGTTAGAGTGGCTCACAAGACTTAGAAACACTTACTTACATTTACTAGCTTATTATAAAGGATACAGAATAACAGCAAAATGGAAAAGATGCATAGGGCAAGCTATCAGGAGAAGGGTACAGAGCTTCTACACTCTCTCTAGGTGTATAACCTTCCAGGCACCTCTGTGTGTTCAGCAATCTGGAAGCTCATCAAATCTCATTGTTCAAGAGTTTTTATAGTTCTGGTGTCCTATGGCACAGTAGGGTGACTATAGTAAACAACAAGGTGTTGTAGATCTCAAAATAGTTAGAAGAGAGGATTTATATGTTCCTATCACAAAGAAATAATACATGTTTGAGGTGATGGATATGCTAATTACTCTGATCATTTGATCATTACACAATGTATACATGTATCAAAACAAAATTACAGCCCGGGCGCGGTGGCTCAAGCCTGTAATCCCAGCACTTTGGGAGGCCGAGACGGGCGGACCAGGAGGTCAGGAGATCGAGACCATCCTGGCTAACACGGTGAAACCCCGTCTTTACTAAAAAATACAAAAAACTAGCCGGGGGAGGTGGTGGCGCCTGTAGTCCCAGCTACTCGGGAGGCTGAGGCAGGAGAATGGCGTAAACCCGGGAGGCGGAGCTTGCAGTGAGCTGAGATCTGGCCACTGCACTCCAGCCTGGGCGACAGAGCAAAGACTCCATCTCAAAAAAAAAAAAAAAAAAATTACATTAGGCTGGGTGCAGTGTCTCATACCTGTAGTCCCGACACTTTGTGAGATCAAGGCAGGAGGATCGCTTGAGGCCAGGAGTTTGCGACAAGCCTAGGCATCATAGTGATACCCCATCTCTACAAAAAAAGTTTAAAAATTAGTTGGGCATGGTGGTGTGTACCTGTAGTCCTAACTACTTAGAAGGCTGGGGCAGGAGAATCCATTGAGCTCAGGAGTCCAAGGCTGCTGTGAGTTATAATCAAGCGACTGTACTCCAGTGAGGGCAACAGAGTGGAGACCCTATCTCCCAAACACACACACACCACATTATACCCTATAAATGTGTACAAAATCATGTCAATGAAAAATACTTCATTTTATATTTTTATTATTATTTTTAGAGACAGGGTATCACTCTGTGACCCGGGCTTCAGTGCAGTGACCTGATCATAGTTCACTGCAGCTGTGAACTCCTGGGGTCAAGTGTTCCTCCCACCTCAGCCTCCCAAGTAGCTAGGACTACAGGTATGCATCATCATGCATCGATAATAAAAAAAAAAAAATTTTTGTAGAGATGGGGTCTTGCTATGTTACCCAGGCTGAACTTGAAATCCTGCCCTCAAGCAATACTTCTACCTTAGTTTTACAAAGTGCTGGAATTACAGGCATGAGCCACTATGCCTAGAAAAAAAACTTATTAAAAAGAGTTTTTATAGAACTCATCCCTTAGCCCTGCTTTCCTGCCTTTCCTGGATGTTGGTGGGTGAGGCTGAAAGTTCCAACTTGCCAATCCTCTAATCCTCTATTACCTGTTTTTTCAGGTGACTGGCCCTATCCTGGGCTACCTAGGAGTCACATTCTCAGTTATATCATTAGCATAAACTCAGATGTAATCCAAAGGGACACATTATAAATAAGATAATCCTATTTGTCAGGAAATTTCAAGGGTTTTAGGAGCTTTGTGATGGGAACCAGGGACAAAGACCTAATATATTATAATATCACAGGGCTATTTCCTTCCATATGACTTTAAAAAGATTCAGTTTTATGATGTTTAGCTTCTCCCATGACCAGAGTGACACTATTTGTAGTAAGGAGGGGCAGAACAGTTGGACAGCTGATAGTCAGTTGTCAGGACACGAATATTTCTTTATTCTGTTACCAAGCATAGCATTAACAGAAAGGACACAGTGCAATTCATTAGCTAGGTTTGCATCCAAGACTTGGAAAAAAATGAAAGAGTATTAAAAGTGGGTAGAAACTTTGAAAGGAAAATAAATCTCGGAACCCCCAAATCACTAAGCCAAAGGGAAAAGTCAAGCTGGAAACTGTATCAGACAAACCTGCCTCTCATTCTCTTCCTAAATAAGATAGTTACAAAGATTTGTTCAAAAGCTACATACCTCTCTCATAATTTGCCCATAAGGAAAATCCTCATGGACAAAGGACAGACAGAACTCAAAGTCATCCCTCTGTTCCTGTGCAACAAATGCATATCTGATTGCTTCCTTTGCCCTATTGTTTCACTAAGCCAGACTAAGGCATAAGTGACTATTCCTGTAAATTGTGCATTCAGTGAAAGGCTAATCAGAAACTCAAAAGAATGCAACCATTTGTCTCTTATTTACCTATGACTTGGATGCCCCCTCCCTGCTTCGAGTTGTCCCACCTTTCTGGACCAAACCAATGTACATCTTACATATATTAATCGATGTCTCATGTCTCCCTAAAACATGTAAAACCAAGCTGTATCCCAAACACCTTGAGCACATGTTGTCAGGACATACTGAGGCTGTGTCACAGGCGCATCCTTAACCTTGGTGTAAGGAACATGGCTGCACTGAAGCCAGGCAGACATAGGCTGAGGTAAACATCCTGCATGACTCAACAAGTTTGGCGTACAGGCACATAACTCCACTTGTTATATAATCACAGCCATGTAGCCATAACATGGGAAGGCTCATCACCCAGCTCAGAGCCACTATTGTCTGCAAAAGGTACAACTACCCTGCTGACGCTGTACAGATGCACCCAGAAAAAGAGAGAGAGCTAGAGCTGTCTTGCAGATGGACAGCGGGAAGCCAGGACAGCGGGAAGCTCTTGGCTTTAAATTGTTCTATAAACCAGAAAATTTGCATTTATGACCCAGGAAACACTCTTTCTATGTCCAACTAATTCAAGTACCCTTTTAATTAGTTTTGAGTTGCAGGTTATCTAAATGGACTCCCCATAGGGAACAGCAGTCACACTGCAGATCTTTTCTTTTGCCTTTGGGTAACTGGCCTAATAAACAGATTTTATGCTTTATCAAAATAATTCCTGTGATTACTAAGTTTTGGTTTGCTTGGAAATAACACTGAGATTTAAAAAAAAATGTAATTGAGGGTATTACCTCCATGAAACTTTCTGTATGTGCTTTTTTATTGCGGCACTATTCACAATAGCAAAGACTTGGAATCAACCCAAATGTCCATCTGTGACAGACTGGATTAAGAAAATGTGGCACATATACACCATGGAATACTATGCAGCCATAAAAAAGGATGAGTTTGCGTCCTTTGTAGGGACATGGATGCAGCTGGAAACCATCATTCTTAGCAAACTATCACAAGAAGAGAAAACCAAACACCGCATGTTCTCACTCATAGGTGGGAACTGAACAATGAGATCACTTGGACTCGGGAAGGGGAACATCACACACTGGGCTTATCATGGGGAGGGGGGAGGGGGGAGGGATTGCACTGGGGAGTTATACCTGATATAAATGATGAATTGATGGGTGCTGACGAGTTGATGGGTGCAGCACACCAACATGGCACAAGTATACATATGTAACAAACCTGCACGTTATGCACATGTACCCTAGAACTTAAAGTATAATAATAAAAAAAAAATAATAAAGTCCTTGTGCCATTAAGTTACAGGGCTTTGACTCCTGGGTCTAAAAAGGACCAAGTCCTGCTAAATCTTAAACACTAACAGCAGTTAAAGCCTCATCTTCAGAGCCGGTAGAAGATGCCAATCAAAATAAACTGCATTCATGAGACACAGGCCAGAAATTAAAACTATTCAACTCCTCAAGGCCCAGGGACTATCACGAGAGAGGTGGATGTGTGAGATTGTAAGGGCCAATTTTGACAGACAAGTTCAGTTTCTCTACAAATTAACCATCAATGTCAAAGGCACACTGATGTAAGACTAGCATATGGGTCCCTGTGTTAGATTAACAAGGTTTTCTTGAAGCATTAACCCACTCCTTAATAAAAGGTTATAAAGGTTATAAAAAAGACTTATGAAAATTATATCTTATGGTCAAGATGATTAAAATTTTATAGGTTGTTTAGAAAATTTTGAAAAACAAATTTAATTGGGCCTCACGCCATCTTTATTAGGACTGATTGTTTTGGAAATTAAGTCTCCTGTCTCAAAGAATAAAGGCTTTTACCTTTTTAAAAAAATCGAGTTATTACTTTGGCTAAATGACTTATTTTACAATGACCTGTGATCCTATTTTGTAATATCATGTGTTTTAAACTATTTATGTTTGACAAACTTTTCAAAATCAAATTTTAACTTCAGACTTCATTAATTTTTTGATATTAGTCTCCTGAAGTCCAAAAGAGACATTTTTGGTTTATTTGGTATAATAAAATCATACAGAAGCATTGTTAAATATGAAAGTGTTTAACTTTCTTTGGATTATATTTATATAAATGTGTTATTAGTATGTGTTCCAGAATTGTATGAAATTCCTGTGATTCTGATGTGTCTTAGCATGTTATCAGTGGTAATTGTGATTATCTTAAATTGTTGTATGCCACAGAAGTAACTAAATTTCCTTGTCAATTGTCTCTTTAACTATGACTGTTCTAAGATTTTTTCATCCACAGTTATTTTACTTTCATTTTTTTTTTTTTTTTGTTAGATGGAGTCTCGCTCTGTTGCCCAGGCTGGAGTGCAGTGGTGCGATCTTGGCTCACTGCAAGCTCCGCCTCCTGAGTTCACGCCATTTTCCTGCCTGCCTCAGCCTCCCAAGTAGCTGGGACTACAGGCGCCTACCACCACACCTGGCTAATTTTTTTTTTTTTTTTTGGTATTTTTAGTACAGATGAGGTTTCACCATGTTAGCCAGGATGGTCTCAATCTCCTGACCTTGTGATCCACCTGCCTCGGCCTCTCAAAGTGCTGGGATCACAGGCGTGAGCCACTGCGCCTGGCCACTTTCATCCTTTTCAAAAGGTGGTTTTATAATCAGCATAGGACTCTGACAGGTGCTCTTGAATGCACATTTCTGATAACTTTGGAGACTGTGACACTAGAATAGAGGAAAAACTTCCAAGGCTCCCATGGAGAGCTGAAATGTTCATGATTATCAAGCAGAACAGGAGTTAATTGCATAGACTGAACTAATAGAAAACTGAAATAATTATGACTTTTGCTCAAAATGTTGCTCATCCTTTGTTTATCAGAGCCAAGAAAACTTTTCTTTAGAGCTATTTACAGCTTTTAACACTTAAGTATACTCGTATAAACAAAATTTAGAGCATATTTCTCACTACCTGATCTCTCCAAAATTTGGAAACTAGTTGTGCGTATTCTTAACTTACAGCAATATAGTTATTTGCATAAGTGCAATACGAATCTATTTTCTTTTGTAACAGGACACAACTGGAAAAACTGGTTATTTTACCAAGGTATTGACAGGAGTAACATACTTTCGGATACAGATTCCTTTAAGAAATCGAAGTTGACTTACAGGGCCTATAAAAGCCCCTTGTAAAAGCTATCCTCATACCTTATCTACACAGTCCCTGTACAGTCTCCTAACATGTGGTAAGTAAAGAATGTCACTTTCTGACAGGCCCAGGAGACCCAAGTTTTCTTGGGACCTCGAGGTGAGGAATTCACCCAATTAATACAAGTATTTGCAGGCGCAGGTTGGGCTTAAGGCATTAAAGTTGAATTTGAGATTCCTTGTGGAATAAAGTTCCAGCAAAGCCAATTTTAAAAAAGAGAAGACTATATGACAAATAATTATTCTTGCTGACTTTATGCAAATACTCCAGCCATAAGACTAAAACTTATTTTGCAAATGAATTTGTCCTATGATTTGTCTTTAGTGAAAACAGGACTGGAGAGAGAAAAAAAAAAGTTTCAAAATAAACTATAGTATACCTGTTAGATTCCAGTCTTGCCTAGTTTTCAATTTTTCAATTTTTACTATTTTCTATAGTTTAGACTGAATTCTAAAATTTTTCCTGGCTACAAGTCTCCAAGATGATGTTTTCAAGTTGTCCTTCTTTCCTTTCCCTTCTTCCCCATTTTTCCTCATTTAAAATCACTAAAAATTAAGCTGTGCTTTCTTCAAGCCCTGCAAACTGAAGCTAGACAACTTCAGAAGAAAATAACAGCAACCTATTTACATACATAAACCACTTTCATACCTGCCTACTGATGCATGGACTTCAGAGTAATATGGCCTATATAGATTTTCCAGGATTGTTCTTGCTTGTTTGTTGTTGCTTTTCTCCCTTCCTCCCCCTGTTTTCTCTTCATAGGACGTGAGACTTCACAACCTGCTAAACATGAGCTTTTCTAATAACATGGGACCTACTCATCTAGGAATAAAGCATCCTAGCCATGAGAGATCAGACAAACCTAAGACTAGAGGACTCATTTTCTTCTAAAATGCTTTCTCTGAAAGATTTTTAAAACGGGGTGGGGGGAATGTAAAAACAAAATATATCTCGGGACCCCAAAATCACTAAGCCAAAGGGAAAAGTCAAGCTGGGAAAGGTCAAGCTGGACAGGACAAACGTGCCTACTGTTCTATTCCTAAATAAGATAACTACAAGGATTTCTTAAAAAGCTATGTACCTCCCTCACAATTTGCTCACAAGGAAATTCCTTGTGAACAGACAGAACTCAAAGCCATTCCTCTCCTCACGTGAGACTAGAAGATATCTGATTGCTTCCTTTGCCCTATTGCTTGACTAAGCTAGACTAAGGGATAAGTGAATATTCCTGTAAATTGTGTATTCAGTGAAAGAATAATCAGAAACTCAAAAGAATGCAACCATTTGTCTCTACCTATGACCTGGAAGTCCCCTCCCCACTTCGAGTTGTCCTGCCTTTTTGGACTGAACCAATGTGTATCTTACATATATTGATTGGTCTCATGTCTCCCTAAAAGGTATAAAACCAAGCTGTGCCCCGACCACCTTGGGTATATGTCGTGAGGATCTCCTGAGGCTGTGTCACAGGTGCATACTTAACCTTGGCAAGATAAATTTTCTAAATTGATTGAGACCTGTCTCAGATACTTTTTGGTTTACAAAACAAAGCCAGAGGCCTAGTCCAGAGCTTGGCAAATAGTCTATGCTCACTAAGGGTGAGCTGAAGGGAAGGTCTGCAGTGTTAACTTTCCTAAGATATTTTAGTAATAACATAATAGTCTCTCCCACTGTGGTTTAAAATTTCAATAGCACATAGATTTGCATGTTATATTTTTCTATTAAGATATGAACTGTTAAATATACTGAACCAATTCTCTTTCTTCCTTTGAAGGTTTGGTTTAAGATTAGGAAGATCAAGTAGAGAAGAGATCAGAAGGCTTTAGATTTTAGATATATGTCACCCATTGCCATCGATCTCCCTGTCATCGAAATCTTGGATGGGCCCTATAATGCCATCCTTGTTCAGGAGCCCAATTGGAGTTGGGTTCTTGTAGTGCCACTGCAGCCTAGAATATCCAGGCTTCCCATGCTGTCCTTGCCTCCTCTGTCTATGCCTTGCTTTGCTCTGACTTTGTTTGGCCTGGTATAGGCCCCTGTCATCAGCATTCATTTGTGGTCTCCATTTTCTTAGGCCTGTTTTTTTACAAATTTTTCCAAAATATTTTTCTGCCAGATTCAAATTCTGCATGGCACATCCTCAAGTGCAGTTCACCAAATGTCTGTTAAATGAATTGAATAAACAAAAAAGTCAGTGCACCATTTTTTATGAGGCACATTTTATATTAAAACAAAGCTGTGAATTCCTTGTAAACATTGGTTCCCAGGACCACTGCAGATACCAAAATCCATGCATACTCAAGCCCCACATTTGGCCCTGCAGAATCCAAGTATACAAAAAGTTGGCCTTACCTATCTGCAGGTTTTGCATCCCACGAATACTGTATTTTTGATCTGCATTTGGTTGCGGGTGTGAAACCTATGGCTATGGTGGAGGGGGGGCAACTCTATTGAAAAAAATCCACATGTAAGTGGACAAATGCAGCTCTAACCTGCGTTGTTCAAGGGTCAACTGTATATCTGTTTTGTGTGCCAAATAAGGTATGGATAAGAATTTCAAAGGAAAAGTCATTTAAACAGAATTACAAGGAAGCCTCATTTTATGAGCTGACATTCCTCAATCACCAATAGGCCCTGTACATCTCACATACATATATATGCAAAATGGGGGTGGGGAAAGTCCCTAGTAAAAGAACAGTGTTTCAAGACAGGGCCCGTCTCCATTTGTGCTGGAGAGCTCAGACACAACCCGGTAGTCTAAAGAAATCTTCCTAAGAAGCTACTCATAGGGCTCTATGGGAAGGTGGCAGCCAAACATCTATCTAGTATATTCCAAATTCTGTTCACTGTCCTCCCTTTCTGTGGAGGATATAGGGAAATAGGAACCACTCTGGCCCAAAGGTCCTCTGCATCAAATGAAACACAAGAGGAGACTCTACCAAAGCCAGAATGAGGCCGTTCTCCCTTTTCTCTTCCATCGCCAGCCCAGAAGGCATATTGTTGCATATTCTCCAGCTCAGAAGCTGACAATCATGCGTTTAAATGTATTTTGTCTCATTCAACCTCCTTGAAAGGACCCTGGTTCCTGATGATAAAAACACAAAAAGGGAACCTTTTGTTTAGTGCTAGGAGAAGCAAGAGGGAGGAGGTAGTTCCCTGATTCATATTCTCATCAAAAAGAAGCAGTCAGACCTTGGCTTTCTTTATGCTGTCTTCCTCATGTGAAACTGCCAGGCTAGAAAACAACAAAAATTTAAAAATGGAGTGTGATGAGAGTTGAGGAGTTATTGTTAATTTTTTTAGGCATGATAATGGTATTGTAGTTATGTATTTAGAAAAAGAATGTGCATCTGATATGGTATGGCTCTGTCCCCACCCAAATCTCATCTTGTATTGTAATCCCCACATGTCGAGGGAGGGGTCTGTTGGGAGGTAATTGAATGGATGGGTTTCTCCCATGCTGTTGTCATGATACTGAGTGAGTTTTCATGAGATTTGGTTGTCTGTTAAGTGGTGCTTCCCCCGTCTCACTCTCTCTCCTGCTCCCATGTCAGATGTGCCTTGCTTCCCCTTTGGCTTCTGCCATGATTGTAAATTTTCTGAGGCCTCCCACGCCATGCAGAACTATGAACCGATTACACCTCTTTTCTTTTTTTTTTTTTTTTGAGACGGAGTCTCGCTCTATCGCCCAGCCTGGAGTGCA